>NW_020944374.1:6222-92150 GCF_900497805.2 Vombatus ursinus | reverse complement strand
TCTGTCTCTGTCTCTCTCTCTCTCGCTGTCTCTCTGCTGCTGTCCCTCTCTCTGTCTCTATCTGTCTCTCTCTTTCTGTCTCTCTCTTTCCTTCTCTCTCCTCCCTCTCCCTCTCTCTCCTTCTCTTTCTCCCTCTCCCCCCTCTCTGTTTCTCTCTATCTCTGGCTCTCTCTGGCTCTGTCTCTATCTCTGTCTCTGTCTCTCTCTCCCTCCCTGTCTCTCCTCTCTCTCTCTCTTCTCTCTCTCTCTCTCTCTCTTTCTCTCTCTCTCCCCTTCCCTCTCCCCTTCCCTCTCACTCCCTCTCCATCTCCTCTTTCTCTCTCTGGCTCTGGCTCTCTCTCCCTCTCCCTCACCCTCACTCCCTCTCCCTCTTCCTCTCCCTCTCCCTCTCCCTTCCTCCCCTTTTCCACACCCACACTGCCATTAAGCACCTGTCTGAGTTAGTGACCAATAAATTTTATATTGCAACAAATATGTAAAACAATAGTAAATAATCAGGGATTTGTTTCTTGGCTACGTAGGTCTGCTAGCAATAGAGACCAGAACAGGGGGTGATTAAAGATTAGAGAGAGAGGATGATAAGGAGTGGGGCAATCTGCTGAAGAAGCCAGGGGAAGAACTAGCCTTGGCAAAGAGAAAAGCCACTTCAACAGTGACAAGATGCAGGAGGAGATAGTGGGTGAATGATGTTAGAGGGCCATGAAGAGGGAAGAGGAAAGGTAGCTCTTGGTAAATGGTTTCAATTTTTGGTGAAGTATAAGGTGGGGGCCTCAGTTTAGAGGAAGGAATGAGAGCATGCTGTGGGATGCTTAAGGTAAAAAGCCTTAGAATAGCCACTGGAGTGAGTGGGATAGAGACTTGATTAGGGAGTAACAGAAGGATTACCTTGCTGCAGTGAGGGCCAAGTTGAGATTAGATAACCGAGTTGGCACAGGAATGAAAGAGGCAGATGATGGGAGTAACCTAGGGTTGGTGTTTAGCCAAGTGTGACCAGAGATACAAGAGGGCTAGGTTTCAAGAGCGGATAACAACAATGTAAAGTGGAGTTGATTCACAAAAGGGTAGCAATTGGGAAGGGAGGAAAGAGTAGCCAGTGCAAGAGTCATGGCCTTGGGAAAATATTGAGGTTTAGAGGGGTTAGAGGTCCTGGTAAGGACAAAGAATAGGGTTGGGGGGGTCATAAGGCAGAGGGAAAGATGGAATGACAAAAGATTATAATTAGATAAAGGTCTTTTAGAGTTTGTGAATATGGAAGCAGAATACTTGTGAGTGAAACCCAAAGGTGTGGCTATCTCTGAGTGTTGATGAGATAGAATGGAAGAGTAGGTCATGGGAATCCAATGGATTGAAGAACTGGGAAGTTGGGGTATCGGAGGAAACAGCAGCATGTATTTTAAGTCCTCTATTATGAAGGCAGGAATTAGAATGGAGAAAGAGGCTGTGAATCAAACACTAATTTATTGAGAAAGGAGAGAGGATATGCTGGGAGTTGATAGATAATGGCCACCAGGATCTGCATTGGGTAATAACTTGGGACAGCATGAACCTCAAAGGAGGAGAAGCTGCTGAGTAATGGTGGTGGAGGTAGAGTCTGGAAGGGGCAAAGTGGAACAAGGAGTATTCTGATTCCCTCACTGTGACCAATGACGGAGGAGATTTGACAGCAAGTGTAACCAGTACTGGTTAGAGATGCCATGTTATCAGGAGGAGGACTGCCAGAAGATGGAAGAGTGAGAAAGGAAGAGGCTGAAAATGAGAGGAAGTTCATTAATTATGGAACAGGTCACACGGGAAGGGGCAGGCAGATCTGGAATGGAGTATTGGGGTGGGGTGAGGTTGTTGGGGTTGGGAAGGACGAAACAGTCAGTAGAGGTTGGGGAGAAGGGTTTGTTCCTTAGCAGCTTGGAGTTCAGAATCACTGAAACGGGGAAAATTACAGGGGAGCCAATGTGCATATATATATTTTATAAGGATATATTCAGAACAGGAGAAGGAAGGAAGGAAGGAAGGAAGGAAGGAAGGAAGGAAGGAAGGAAGGAAGGAAGGAAGGAAGGAAGGAAGGAAGGAAGGAAGGAAGGATGAAGAAGGAAAGAAGAAGGGAAACAAGAATTTATTTTTTTTTTTTTGCTTTTTTTTTTCTTTTGGTGAGATGATCAGGATTAAGTGACTTGTCTGAGGTCACACAGCTAGTACGCGTTAAGTGTCTGAGACTGGATTTAAACTCAGGTCCTCCTGACTCCAAGGCCAGGGCTTTACTCACTGCGCCACCTAGCTGCTTTCTGGCAGTGTTGCCATGGAGTCCTAGGAGGTAGGAAGTGACGATCTTAACTGACGCGACATTTTTTCCCAGAGTTCCCAAGTGCCCGTGACGTTGAATTCGAGAGACTTCCACAAAGGGTATTTCAAACTGGATTGGGACTTTTTTCTGCTCAAACTGCCTGCAAACTCCCCTCTTTCTGCCAAGGGTCATCCATTGCAACCTCAAAATGATCTTGTGCTTACTACATTCCAGGAACTGTGTAAGTACTTTACAAATATCTCATTTGATCCTCACAACAACCCTGGGAGGTAGGTGCTATTATTATCCCCATTCTTTAGATGGGGAAACTGGAGCACAGAGAGGTTAATAACTTGCCCAGGGTCACACAGCTAGTAAATATCTCAGGTCAGATTTTGAACTCAGGTTTTCCTGACTGGTCTATCCATATCACCTCCTAGGGAGAGAGGAGGCCACTAGCAGTTGTGGGGGGTGGTAGAGAGAGTCAGGAAAGGCTTCCTATAGAAAGTTGTGCTTGGGCTCAGATTCTTAAGCTCTAACCCACTTGCATTAGCAATACAAATGCTTAGATTCCTTAAGAGTCTGGCCAATATGGTGGATTCTTTAAATCTCACCCACCCCTGATCGATGTTCTAATAAACCTTGTCTTTGGTTGAAAGAAGGCTTGGGTCGAATTCATTGGGGCAGGACGCATGTGTCGTGATTTTGGGGTCCCAGCACCCCTAAACCTCTAAGCCTCAACAGAACCAGACCTCAAGGAGTTTACAGTAGGTAACAGCACTTAAACTGAGCACCTATCTCCAATTTTACTCTTCTTAGAAGGTATCATACCTTTTAAATTTTTTAAGTTTAGCAATTTTGAATGAACTCCCTCAAGGAACTTGGGTGATTTTGTTCCATAGTTCCTGTCAAACTTTCGACACATGCAAATCCAAATGTGTAATGTGAAAAAGCATTTGCTTTATGAGAAACTATAAAGTTTTTAGTAACTGAAAATAGACAAATATGTCAAAGTGAGTTTATCACCAGTTTTGTAATGTTTTATACTCTGAAAGCTGTAATAAAGTATTACTGCTTCCTTAAAAGAAAAAAAAAGTTGTGCTTGAAAACTATCTTAAAGAAACGTAGGGTTTCTAGGAGACCAAGGTGAGGAGGGAAAGTATTTCAGGCATGATCCCAACAAAGGTCCAGAGGTAGAAGATATGTCATGTACAAAGAACAGAAAAGGCCAGTTTGGCTGCACCTTAGAATGAGGAAAGGAGAATAATGTATAATAAAGCTGGAAAGGGAGGAATGGGTCAGCTTGTGAATGGCTTGAAAAGTCAAACTGAGGAGTTTTATGTTTGATCTTAGAAACATTAGGGAAGTGCCTGAGTTTACTGAGTAAGGGAATAACATGGTCAGAGCTATGCTTTAGAAAAATCCCTTTGGCTGCTGTGTGGAAGACATATAGGAGATGGGAGAGACTGGAAACAAGGAAACTAATTAGGATGCTGCCCAGGCAAGAGGTGTAGGCCTGAACTAGAGATGTGGCTGGGTAAACAGAGAGGAAGCACCACCATGCTGTAGAAGTAGCAACGGCAAGATTTAGCAACCGATTGGATATGGGACGCACAAGATCATTCTGAGGTTGCAATGGATGACCCTTACAGAAAGAGGGGAGTTTGCAGGCAGTTTGAGCAGAAAAAAGTCCCAATCCAGTTTGAAATACCCTTTGTGGAAGTCTCTCGAATTTAACGTCATGGGCACTTGGGAACTCTGGGAAAAAATGTCGCCTCAGTTAAGATCGTCACTTCCTACCTCCTAGGTCTCCATGGCAACACTGCCAGAAAGCGAAGCAAGAGCCCCACGTGAATGACCTTTTTTGATCCTCACAAGCACCCTTGTGAGGGAAGTAGGTAGGGAAGGCTTTGTTTCTATTTTACCGATAAAGAAGTGGAAGGCCAGAGACATAAAATAAGCTGCCCAAAGTCACACAGCTCTGGGCCAGGTCCTGCAAGATCCTTAGTCACTAGACTGTCTCAGCTGTGACAAGGACGCAGACTCAGACATTTTTGAAAGATTTTTCACTACAAAGGATAAAACAAAAAAGGGACTTTCTGCTGGCCTATAAAAATTCACCTAATCAGAACAGCCTATTCCTCAAGCCCTTGGAGATAAATGCCAATTTTCCTGTCAAATAGGGAGAGGAGAGTAGTCCAGCTGCCTCCTAGAGAGGGGGGATTTATCTGGCAGTCATGGTAGCTCCTCAAATTCAATTTCCCAATCCTCATTTTGCATTTCTGATGATAAGAGTAGAGTCACCTCAACAAAATCAACAACAATAACAACAACAAACAAACATTGTGTAATTATAACAACTAAGCCTGGCCTTGGAAAAGGGTTATCAAAATGTCCCTCTATCCCTTCTTCTTTTTTTTCATTTTCATTTTTCTTTTTTTTCTTTTTTTTCTTTTTTTTATTTTTGACATGTGTTTTTAAAACTTTGGGTTACAAATTTTCTCCCTTCCTCCTTCCCCACCCACCCTCATTGAAAAGGCAAGCATCTCCATACAGGTTATAGATGTGTAGTCATGCAAAACCTTTCCATAGTAGTCCTGTTGTGAAAAACTAAGTATATTTCCCTTCATTCTATCCCACCCCCCATTTATTCTATTCTCTCTTTTGACCCTGTCCCTCCTCAGAAGTGTTTGCTTGTGATTATCCCCTCCCCCAATCTGCCCTCCCCTCTATCAACCCCCCTGCTTTCTTGTCCCCTTCCCCCCTTATTTTCCTGTAGGGTAAGATAGATTTCCATACCCTATTGTGTATGTTATTCCCTCCTTAAGCCAAATCCTGTAAGAATAAGATTCATTCATTCCCTCTCACCTTCCCCCATTTCCCCTCCACTGTAAAAGCCTTTTCTTGTCTGTTTCATGTGAGATATTTTACCCCATTATACTTCTTCCTTTCTCCTTCTCCTAGTATAATCCTTTCTCACCTCTTAATTTTATTTTCCAGATATCACCCCTTCATCTTCAACTCATCCTGTGCCCTCTATCTATCTATACATACATAAAATTTTTTCCCTCCAACTACCCTCATACTGACAAAGGACTCATGAGTTACAAATATCATCTTTCCCTGCAAGAATGTAAACACTTCAACCTTAATAAATCTCTTATGATTTCTCTTTCCTGTTTACCTCTTCCATGTTTCACTTGAGTCTTGTATTTGAAAGTTAAATTTTCTATTCAGCTCTGGTCTTTTCTACACGAATGCTTGAAAGTCCCCAATTTCATTGAATGACCGTTTTTTACCCTGAAGGATTATACTCAGTTTTGCTGGGTAGGTGATTCTAGGTTGTAGTCCTATCTCCTTTGCCCTCCAGAATATCATACTCCATGCCCTCCGGACCCTTAATGTAGAAGCTGCTAAATCTTGTGTTATCCTGATTGTGTTTCCACAATACTTGAATCATTTCTTTCTGGCTGCTTGCAATATTTTCTCCTTGACCTGGGAATTCTGGAATTTGGCTACAACATTCCTAGGAGTTTTCCTTTGGGATCTCTTTCAGGAGGTGATCGGTGAATTCTTTCCATTTCTATTTTGCCCAATGGTTGTAAAATATCAGGGCAGTTTTCCTTGATCATTTCTTGAAAGATGATGTCTAGGCTCTTTTTTTGATCATGGCTTTCAGATAGTCCAAGAATTTTTAAGTTCTCTCTCTTAAATCTATTTTCCAGGTCAGTTGTTTTTCCAATGAGATATTTCACATTCTCTTCTATTTTTTCATTCCTTTGGATTAGTGTTACAGTGCCTTGATTTCTCAAATTGTCACTAGCTTCCATTTCTCCATTCTAATTTTTAAGGAAGTATTTTCTTCAGTAAACTTTTAGACTTCCTTTTCCATTTGGCCAATTTTGCTTTTTAGGGCATTGTTCTCCTCATTGGCTTTTTGGACTTCTTTTGCCATTTGGGTTAGGCTATTTTTTAAGGTGTTATTTTCTTCAGTATTTTTTGTGGTTTCCTTTAGCATCACTCTCAGTTTTTCCTCTACTTCTCTTACTTGCTTCTCAAAATCCTTTTTGAGCTCTTCCATGGCCTGGAACCAATTCATATTTTTCTTGGAGACTTTGAATGTAAGAGCTTTGGCTTCATTGTCTTCTTTTGATTGTATGTTTTGATCTTCTTTGTCATTAAAGTAAGATAATATAGTCAGACTCTTTTTGCACTGCTTGCTCATGATTCCGGCCAATTACTTGAGTTATAAACTCTTTGTTAAGGTAGGAGTCTGTTTCTAGTGTGGAGAATGTACTGTCCCAAGCTTCAGGGGTTTTGTGCAGCTGTTTTCAGAGATACTTCTGGGGACCTGTAAATTTTCAGTTCTTCCAAAGTGCTATGATCAAGGCCTTTCCTGGCCTGTGCTCTGGTCTATGAGCACTCTTTTCTGTCTTGGAACTGTAAGGAGGGTTTCCTCTCCACAGCCACTATAAGCTCCACCACGCCAGCGCTCCTGCTTGCCCCAGGACCGCCACCCAGAACTGTGACCCAGATCCAAGAACAGACAAAGCAAGAGAATCCTGCACCAGCAGAGAGATCCCTGCAATCCCCCTCTTATCAGCCACTTGATTCCCCCTCAGTCTGTGGGCCAGAAGCTTAGGAGGCAGCTGCTGTCCAGAGGCCACACTTAGGGAATGGGGCTGGAACCCCACTGTGCTTTTCTTCACCATCGCAGAGACAGACTTTTCTCACTGACCTTCTAAGTTGTCTTTGGCGTTCGTGGGTTGAGAAGTCTGAAAACCACCACAGCTGCCTGCGATTCAGTCCTCTGAGGCCTGTTCCAGGGTTGCTGAGGCCTGTGCGCCCACACCAAACTGCGCTCCTCTCCCCACCCAGCACAATATACCTTTCTGATCAACCATCCAGGCTGTCTCTGGCTGGAAATTTGTTTCACTCTGTCTTTTTGTGGGTTCTGCTGCTTTTGAATTTGTTTAGAGTCATTTTTATAGGTATTTGAAGGGGTTTGGGGGAGAGCTCAAGCAAGTCACTACTTTTACTCTGCCATCTTGGCTCCGCCTACCCCTCCATCCCTTCTTTGCAGAGGTGGGGGACTATGGATGTAGAATGTTGCATATATTACCACACATGCATGGCTGGTGCATTGGTTGGTTTTGCTGAACTGCTTTTTTTTGCTCTTTCTTTTTTATTTTTTGTTATAAGGGATGGTTCTCTGGGTGTGGGGGAGAGAGGAAATGAAGGTGATGGAAAAGCAAAAGATATCAGTGGAAAACAAAAGAATAGTTATCTGTTCCTCTGGATGCTGTGTTCTAACAGTCTGTTGACAAGTATTTATTAGGTGCTTACTTTGTGCCGTGCATTGTGCTAAGCACTGGCTATACAAAAGGAAAAAAATAGTCCCTGACTTCCCCTATGGTGGGAAAACAACATGCAAAAAATTGCCTATATGGAGAGTAGGTGGGAGGTTATCTCAGAAAGGAAGGCATTATGGGTAGAGGGAGGGGGAGGCACCAAGAAAGGCCTCCTGCAGAAGGTAGGATGTGGGCTGAATCTTGATGGAAGTCAGGGAAACTAGGAGGCAGAGGTGAGGAGGCAGAGCATCCCAAGCATGGGAAACAGTCAGTACAAAGGCTTGGAGAGAGGAAATCTAAACAATTTCGGAGTGTTTCACTCACTTAGGCTGTTGGCTTCTTATTCCTCCCGCTCCTTTATATCTGCACCAGAGCAGAGAGGGAGAGGAGAGGCAAACCCCAATTGGTGAAGTCAGGCTACTACTTACCAGCTCTCACTAGAGGTTTAACTCAGGAAGGAGGCAGTGGTTATGGTGAAGTTATCAGTATTACTAACATAGCCTAGCTATTCTCCGATTGCCCCTGCTACATACAATAATGCAAACAACAACAGTTACATCAAATTATGTGGCTTCCCCAAAAACACATCAAACAGTTTCTCCATCTTGTGGCCTCTTTCTCCAATGAAATTAAAATGTCATTTGGACTTGGTAGGTGGAAAATTCTATATGTATGCTAAGGACAAATAGAGGCCAGAAGTCTATGAACTTGAATCTGGAGGTCAAATAGAACTAAAAGACATAAGGTGATACTTAACAGACACTTTGTTATCCTCTAAGTGAGATGTCTGTGGCTGTGTTTGTCAAGAGATTTATTGATACCCTGAAATCAAAGCCCCATAGGAAAAACCCATTTAAAGTAATTAACATCTATGGAACACCAGTCTTGACATATATTTTTGGAACTATCAAATAGACCAAAACAGATTTGGAAAGTACCCCTGACCAAAGCCCATACTATATTAATGAAATCCAAGGTCCATCCCCTAAGACAGCTGTGGAAAAAATGAACATTTCCTCAATAACAATAAAAAAAGTGAGATGATTGATAGACATTGTCAGAGCACATGATAAACAGATTAACAATTTAGTTTTGAAACAAGTAAACATTGTTCCACAGAGCAATAGTGAAGGTGGATAGGCATATGCCATTGCAATTTCTGAATGTAACCAAACATGGATTTGCCTCCAGATGGAGCCTTTGAAACAGCTAAGATTCAACAGTGGAATCAAACAATCCTCCATGAGTGTGTGAACGAGCACGCACATGCACGCATGCACGCGCGCGCACACACACGAACTCAACCGACGAGATGTTGATAGGTGTGCCAAACAAACGGCTGAGTCAGGCCACTTTGATCTGTTGCTGTGGCGTTTCAGGACCATGGTCATCGCCACTAGCAACTGTAGACTGTTCTTAAGGAACCTGAATTTATGGATCAATGCAGATTATTTGAAAATGGTAGAAACTGTGCAATTCAGGCTGCAAAAAGTTAGCACCTAGTGCATGCTGCACCATGTAGTAAGATATGACCTTGTAGCTAGAATTACATTTTGGAAGATCAATATCTTTCAGAAACTAATAGATAACAAATCCCTGTCCTACCGATATAGCCCTTGAGAATTTCACCAAAAAGTTGCCCTGTAACCTGAGTATTGTCACAGACAGAACTGTAACTCATAATCACCCAGACATAACATTGACCTATAAACATTTATGACAACATTTTAATACCAGATATGCACAATTTCCAAGCTACATAGAATGAAAAGCTTCCAAAAGTGTGATGATTGTGAATTTTGAAATATATTATTTGACATTGTAGTTATAAATGATAGGACTCCTATATGGAATCACTTAAGCTAAGTGGTCCTAATGACCATAAACATATAAACAATGACAGTCTGTACTTTTCCACTGTCCTGAATCATTCTGACTCTATGTCAAACATGTAAACTATGGACATTCTTGATTGGACAAGACTCCTGGCCAACTGAAATGGCTGTCACACCCATTCCTGGATTCTCAGATTAACAACTCAAATCCTCACCCAATTGCTGATCCAAATAAAGAAACTCCTCCCACCTGAGTCTGGTATCGATAAGTGACCTAGTGAGTTTCCTCACCACATCTGGGTCTGATTTGGAATGCCCTTTCCCATATCTTGCATTGATTATCTGTTCTCAACCAAGACTATTTTTAAGGTATAAAACTTCATTGCTTCCACCACTCTAAGCCCATACTCCCACCGAGAGCTTTGCCACCATGCACGTCTCCCTCCCGCTCAAGCTAAGTGAGTTTCTTTGCATCTGTGGGGCCAAACCTCTGTCTGACTGAATTGCCATATAGTATACTTTTTTTGCCTTGCTGCACTGCATAGCAAAATGTTCACATTTGTACCAGCTTCCAGAATACCAATTTCTTGTAAATCCCTGAACCTAAGTTTTCACTTTAACCTAAACTACAAGGGGCCAGATATAGAAAAAATATAAAGTCCTAGTGGAAGAAATCAAAACCATGTGGGAACAGGATGAGGTTCTTGTCATCGCCAGCATCCCGTCTGCTCCTGGAGCTATCCCAAAGATTCTTTTGGTGAGCTTAGAGAAGATGAGCTGACATCCCAACACCTGTATTCCACTATAGAAAGCAGTCAAGTTACCCACCTATGCAACAGTTCACTGAATATCATTTATAAAATTAGGATAGCAACTTGTCCCAGGATCATTTCTACTTGAAATTCACCCCCCAAAATGAGAATGAGATAAATAATGATAATGATAAAATGCATTTCTATAACTTTTAAAAGAAATAATAGTAGTTAACATTTACTTTAATTTTTACAAAGTATTTTACTAATGTTACCATGTTTGATGTTCACAACAACCCTGAGAGGTAAGTGCTACTTCGATCTCCATTTTGTGGATGATGAAATTGAGGCAGAGAGAGGTTAAGTGACTTGCCCAAAGTCACAAAGCTAGAAAGTGTCTGAATCAAAAATTTGAACTCGGGTCTTGCTGAGTTGAAGTCTAGCAAGCTATTCACTGCAGCACTAGCTGCCTAGATTTGTGGTGTTCTTTGTTCATGACACTCCTATGAGGCAGAGAAGTACAACGCATTATTCCAAATTTGCAGATCAAGGAAACTGAAGCTGAGAGCGGAGAAATGACTTGTCCAAGATCATAGAGAGAGTCTGTGTTAGAACTGGGATTTGAACTCTACCTCTAACTGACTGTGTGATCTTGGAGAGGTCACTTTACCTTTCTGGGCCTCATTTTCCTCCTCTGTAAAATGAGGATATTGAGCCTCTGAGTTCCCTGTCAGTTTTAGATGTAGGATCCTATTTGAGGCCTTGGGCAAGTTATTTCCCTTCCCTGGGCCTCAGTCTCCTTCTCTGTAGAATGAGGGGGTTGGACTGAATGGCCTCTGAGGTCCTTTCCAGCTCTAGAGCTAGGAGTCTATGTGTGACCTTGGACAAGTCCCTTCTCTTTCCTGGGTCTGTTTTCTCCTCTGTAAAAATGAAGGAGTTGGACTAAATGGGCTCTGAGGTCCCTTCCTAGCTCTAGACTTTGGATCCCAAATCCAAGACCTGTGCTTGTCCCACCCTACCACACTGAAACATCCCTAAGGTAGCGTCTTTTTTAAGTAGCTCCTTCTCTGGGACTTTCTTTCCTTATTATCCCATTACTCCTGCCTGGACAGTCAAGGGTCATTGAATGATTTTGATGAAGACATTGCAAGGTAAGTTTGGAGGCTATGACATCCACTCAAAATAAATGCTGATGAAATCAGAGAAAGCCAGATTAACTAAAAGGTACCAACTGATCAATAAACATTTATTAAGGTCCTACTATGTGCCAGGCACTATGCTAAGCACTGGAGATACAAAGAGAGGCAGTCCCTGCCCTTAAGTAGCTTACAATCCAACGAGGGAGACAACGTGCAAACAAATCTATACAAAGCAAGTTATATACAGGATAAATAGGAAGTAATCAACCGAGGGAAGGCAGTAGAATTTGGAGATGTTGTGGAAGGCTCCCAGTAAAGGATTTTAGTTGCAACTTAAAGGAAGCTAGGAAGGTCACTAGGCAGAGCAAAGGAGGGAGAGCATTCCAGGCACTGGGGAGAGCCAGAGATGGAGTGTCTTGTTCATGGAACAGCCAGTAGACCAGTGTCTCAGATCCAAGAATAAGTGTTGAGGAAGAAGACCTAAGAAGACTGGAGAAATAGGAGGGGGCTAGGTTATGAAGAGCTTAGAATACCTATCACAGCACTTTGTATTTGATTCTGGAGGCAAGAAGGAACCACTGGAGTTTATTGAGTAGGGGGTGACATGGTTGGACCTATGCTTTAGGAAAATCACTTTGGTGGCTGAATGGAGAATAGATTGGAGTAGGAAGAGACTTAAAGACTGGCATCTTCACCAGCAGCTATTGCAACAATCCAGGCTTGAGGTGATGAGGGCCTGTACCAGAATGGTGGCAGTGTAAGAGGAGAGAAAGGCACATATTCCAGAGATTGGCAAAGGTGAAATCAACAGGCCTTGGCAACAGATTGGCTATGGGGGGGGGAGGGGCTGCAGACTCCAAGATGACTCCTAAGTTATGAGCCTGAGGACCTGGAAGAATGGTGTTGCCCTCTATAGTAGTGGGGAAGGTAGTGGGAGGACAGTTTAGGAAGAAAAATAGTGAGTTCCATTTTGGACATATTGAGTGTAAGATGTCTGTTGGACATCCAGTTTGAGATATCTGAAAGGCAGTTGGAGATGTGAAATAGGAGGTCAAGAGAGAGGTTGGGGCAGGTTAGGTAGATTTAAGAATCATCAGCATAGAGATGGTCACTAAATCCATGGGAGCTGATGAGATCACCAAGTGAAGTAGTATAAAGGGAGAAGAGAAGAGAAGAGGGCCTAGGAGAGAACCCTATGGGATACATACAGTTAGATCTGGATAAGGATACAGCAAAAGAGATGAGAAGAAGTGATCAGATAGATGAGAGGAGAATGAGGAAAGAGTGTTATCTGGAAAACCTAGAGAGAAGAAAGTATCAAGGAAGATAGGTGATCAACAGTGTCGAAGATAAGAAAAGAGGGAAGATAGAAGGTAGAGGGAAGACAGCACTGGTCTGACTGACCAGCAGAGTAAAAGGACCACTATACATTTCCAAGAGTGATTCTTTAAAATGTCTGCAATCCCAATGGCTTCCATCTTGAAATATATAATAGAATCTTTTCCCAATCACCTCATCAAAATGTGCTTCTTCTGCATAAAGGATGTGATATTTAATCAGTTATAAGTGGAAAGGGTCCTTCACCTTCACCAGTAGTGGCAACAGCAAAGACAATAAATTCCTTCTGCATTTCTTTTTAATGATGCAGATTTCATGAAAACATCATTGAATCCAAGAATCCAGGGCAATAGCTATTAAAGACCTCTCATCTCACCAAAATGAATGCTTTGTTCAATTTTCCCCCAACCTTTTTTGTCTTACTTGTACTTCCAAAAAGCAAAAAACACTTTTTCCTCAGTCCAAGGCCAGACCAATTTTGAAAGAAGTGGAGCAATAATATTTCTCCAGATCCTCACAGAATTGGAGAGAGGGACCTCAGTGCCCACTTTGTCCAACCCAGACACCAAAGAAATCTCCACTAAATCATACCCAACAAATAGTCATACAGCCTCTGTTTGAAGACCCTTGATTCAAGTCCCATTTATTCTAATTCACCGGATGTCTCTGAGGATATTTAATCTTAAACTAGTGGATGAGAGGAATGCTGTGGATATAGTTTGCCTGTATTTTAGCAACGCTTTTTGATAAAGTATATCATACTGCTCTTGTGGAGAAGTTTGGAAGATATGGATTAAATGAAAATCCAGGCAGATGGAGAAAGAATGGGTTAGATGGCCAGTCTCAAAGAGTAGCTGTTAATAAATGGCTCTAAGTCAATGTGGCAGGAGTTCTGCAGGGAAGTGCCCCAGGGATTTGTGCTTGGTCCCTTGCTGTTCAACATTTTTATCAATGACTTGGATAAAAGTACAATCAGCATGCTTATCAAATGTGCAGATGGCACAAAGCTGGGAGAGAGAGAACTACTATACTCAACATACAAAAAGATCCTGGCAAAAGAAAGCATTGGGATTAATCTAATAAATATATAAATATATTTATTTATACATTAGTATATTATGTATTATATATTAATATATTTATAAGAGTAAATCTAATAAGAAAAGCATTTAATAAGTGCTTTACTACATGCCAGGCACTGTGCTAAGTACTTCACAAACATTATCTCCTTTGATCCTCACAACAACCCTGGGAGGTAGGTGCTATTATTATTCCTATTTGGAGAAACTGAGGCAAGCAGTGGTTAAGTGACCAGCCCAGGGTCACACGTAAGTGTCTGAGGCTGGGCTTGAACTCAGGACTTTCCGACTGAGGGTCAACACTATCCATTGTACCACCTAGCTGCAGAAATCCAGTCGGGATTGCATTTGGATTCAAAAGAAAACAACTTCACAAAAATAAGATGGAGGAAGCATGGATAGGTAGCAGTTGTTCTAGAAAAGGATGCGGGGGTTTTAGTGGACTGAAAGCTCAATATGAGCCAGCATGGGATGTAGCAATCGAAAAAAGCTAATGCTCTTCTAGGCAGCATTAGGAAAGGCAGAGCTTTCTGGAATCAGGAAGTAATAATTTCATTGTCTTTATGCTTGGAAGACTTCATTTGGATGGAGTATTGTGTTCAGTTCTGTGCGGCAGATTTTAAGAAGGGAAGGGCATAGATAAACTGGAGAGTGTCCAGAAGAGGACGCCCAGGATGATGAAGGGCCTTGAGTTCATTACATATGAGGATTGATTGAGAGAACAGGGCATGCTTCAAATGGAGAAAAGAAGACTGGAGGAGGAACATGATATCAATGTTCCCACATGGAGAAGGGATGGGACTTGTTCTGTTAGACACTAGAGGGCAGAATCGATTACAATGGATAGAAGTTATGAAAAGGTAGAGTGAAGCTCAATATATGGGAAAAAGTCCTAACAATAAGAGCTGTCCAAGAGTAGAATGGGTTACCTGGGAAAGTGATAGATTTCCCCTCAATGGAAGGAAGCTTGTCTGGTATGTTCCTTGGTATGTTATAGTGGAGATTCCTTTCTGTATGGATGGGACTAGATAGTTTCTGAGGTTCCTTCCAACTCTCAAGAGTCTGTGATTTCTTTAAATTTCAGTGTTCTAGGCAAGAGTTTAAATGCTCATTCATTTGGATGCCACACAGACTGCTTCATCATTTGACCCAGGGCCCTCTAATCTTGGGAAATGAAGCTTGCTTAGTGTTTAGACACATTGAATTTCCAATTGCAAATTCAAGCTTTCTTTCCCTCAGCAGCCCAGGTCCAGAAGTGCAATGGGGTTGAGCTTCTCACCTTACAGTTCTGGGCTACCCTCTTCTTGGCACAGAACGGTGGGAAAAGGGCTGGCTTTGGAGTCTGGGGAGCTGGGTTCCAATACCAGCTCTTCTGTGTGACCTCAGAGCTTCAGTTCCCTCTTCTGGACTACATGGCCTAAATCTATAATTCTTCCATCCTAAATTCATTCTTCAACTTTGCCCTTTTCCTCATCTAGAGAAGACAGCAGCACTTGTCATAAGCATCAAAGTGGGAAGTAATCTGTTGGGTTTCCCACCGGTGTTCCCACTCTCTGAGATGATGAGTTGCAGAAAAGGTGTCAACCTGCATTAGTAGAGGGAGTTTCCTCATTTGGAAGTTCCTTATGCCACTAAAACCATGGTCTAGTATCTATCCCTAATGGCTAAGTATTTTTAACGACACTTAGATAAACTCTATCTCCCTGAAACATCTGCCCATTGCTTCTATTTCTTTTCTCTGGGCTCAAGTAGAATAAATCTAGTCTAACTTCCATATGGCAGCCCTCCAACTATTTAGAAATACTTACTGCGCCCTGCTAACTCTTCTCTTCTTCAGTCTAAACATTTCCCTTGATGAATAATTGTATAGCATGGTCTCCAGTCCTGTTCACCTTCTTCCAGATAGACTCCAGTTTGTCAGTGTTCTCCATCAAATATGGTGTTCACATTTCCACTCAACATGATACTCCAGATTGTATGGACAGCCCTTCACTTTACCTCAAACACAGATATTATGCCCCTTCTGAATCTTCTCTTTTCTTTTTTATTGTTGTTCATCATTCAGTTGTGTTTGATTCTTCATGACTCCATGTCCATGGGGTTTTCTTGGCAAAGATACTGGAGCAGTTTGCCATTTCCTTCTCTAGTGGATTAAGGCAAACAGAGGTTAAGTGACTTGCTCAGGGTCACACAGCTAGTAAGTATCTGAGGCCGGATTTGAACTCGGGTCTTCCTGATGCCAAGCCCAGTGCTCTACACTGAGCCACCTGTCTCCCTCTCTTTTTAAAAAACTAAATATATACCCAGTCTCTTCCACCAGTCCTTACCTTGTATGACTTACAGAGACTTTGAAAAGTGTATTTTACAAGTTGACCTAAACTAGGGGTTCTTAACCTGCAGGAGTCTATAAAAATGTTTAATATTTAATTAATTTAATTAAATATTCAATAGTTGATCATTATATTTCAATATAATTGGTTTCCTCTGCAATCCTATGTATTTTATTTTATGCATCTAAAAACATTATTCTGAGAAAAAGTCCATAGGTTTCACCCAGACTGTCAAAGGGGTCCAGCACATGCAAAAAAGGTAAGTATCCTTGGGCTCTACAG
The DNA here is from genome assembly GCF_900497805.2 of Vombatus ursinus. Classification (NCBI taxonomy): domain Eukaryota; kingdom Metazoa; phylum Chordata; class Mammalia; order Diprotodontia; family Vombatidae; genus Vombatus; species Vombatus ursinus. The sequence continues at coordinate 75,766 of NW_020944374.1, read as the reverse complement.
AGTATCATATTTCACTTCAAATATCCTACTTGATACTCCTGTTTAAAATATAAATACCTTTTGGAGGGTTTTTAGGAAAAGGAGAAGGTGCCTGTGATGTTTTTGATGAGGCTAAAGAGGAAGAACAAATCTATGTGCTGCCTGTAAGGCTAGAGTTGGCTGTCAGAAGTACAGTAGGGAACATTTGGTAGCATGAAGACACTGGGCAGCTGGGGGTAAGGGACGGTAGGTAGAGAAGTGGCCCAGTTCTACCCAAAACAAATCATAGGATCCTAAGATTTCAAACTGGCAGGGACTTTAGAGATTATCTATTCCAACCATCTCATCTAAAAGAAACCTGATTGGAACCCAGAGAAGAAAAGGTACTTGCCCAAAGTCACACAACTAATCAATGGTAGCTTGGAAAAGCAGATCAAAGATTTGAACTCAGGTCTTACAACTCTAGAGCCAGTACTCTTATGTATTGGAATGTAAGCTCCTTGAGGTCAGGGACTGTCTCACTTTTGTATCCCTAGCACTTGGTACAGCACCTGTCATATGGCAAGAGTTTAAATGCTCATCCATTTGGATGCCACACAGACTGTTTCATCATTTGACCCAGGGCCCTCTAAGCTTGCTTAGTGTTTAGACACATTGAATTTCCAAATGCAAATTCAAGCTTTCTTTCCCTCAGCAGCCCAGGTCCAGAAGTGCAATGGTTGAGCTTCTCACCTTACAGTTCTGGGCTACCCTCTTCTTGGCACAGAACAGTGGGAAAAGGGCTGGCTTTGGAGTCTGGGGAGCTGGGTTCCAATACCAGCTCTTCTATGTGACTTCGGAGCTTCAGTTCCCTCTTCTGGACTATATGGCCTAAATCTATAACTCTTCTATCCTAAATTCATTCTTCAACTTTGCCCCCTTCCTCATCTAGAGAAGACAGCAGCACTTGTCATAAGCATCGAAGTGGGAAGTAATCTGTTGGGTTTCCCACCTTAAAGCATTATGAAAGTGCTAACTATTAGCAGTCATTAACAGAAGTTTAAGGAGATTGGGTCCTGCCAACTGACTGGCAAGGAAAAATCCCTTGGCAAATCACAGGATAGCCCATGTGAGGGCGTTGAAAGGATGTCATTAACAAAATGAACTGCTTCAAATCAGAAGAAGAAGAAGATGGAGGAGTTTGCTGCAGCTGAAGCCTGTCTCCATGACAAATGAAGCCATTCTAGAAGGGGATAGAAAGTGGCCTTGAGGATGGGAGACATAGAGAGGGGAGACAATGAGGATGGTTGATGTGTGACTTCAGTGACAGGATGAGATATACAGTTATCCCTTCCACATCGTGACTTTCACCATCATGGTTTCAATATATTTTGGGTTGGCATAAGAAATTAAATAGGAATTTTGGGTGAGTTTTGTGGAAGCCATAGATGACACACAAAGGCCAGCTGATGACACAGTGCCTGTGACCAAATGCTTAACTCAAAATTTACAATAAATTTCTGTAAACACCTCATAAAGAAAAAATTCAGACTTCTTCTCTGGTATGAAGGGTGGGCCAAAAAATTTTACACGGATTTTCCAGATTGTGGAGGTGCTGCGCCCCTACTCCCCCACAATGTGGAAGGGAGAACTGTAGAAATCTTCTGCTAGAACTGAAAAGGCTTAGGTAGGAATCAGGGCCAGCCCCCCCAAACTGCCCTATGCTCTCCAATTTAACCCAAGAATAAGGGGAAAGTGTGAGAAGGGACACCCCTCAAGGATGCTTTGACTAATGAAACTGTGCATAATCAGTTCTCAAAGCTCAAGAGAAGGGCCAAAATGGCAACTGGGGCAATGGGGATCTAATCATAGACCAACTCAACTGCCATTCTCTATTCCCAAAGAAATAGGACTCACAAAGTCAATGTGGCCAAGAGCCCAGCACCCTCCTGGTGTCAGACACCAAGCAACACTTTTGCAGGGGCAAAAGGAATGCTATTGAAAATGGAACAGGAATTAGGAAGATGGACGAGTTTTTCATCAATGAAAGTGAAAAGGAAATCTTGCTCACTTGGGTTTTAAACTAATTGTAAGACCAGATTTCAGGATCGTATAGCAAGCTCTTGAGTTAGAAGGGACCTCAGAGGCTGTACGCTCTAAACCCCTTCAGTTTACAGAGGAGACAACTGAGGGTCAGTGCTCAAGGCCACACATAGGATCTTTGATCTTGAGCTGGAAGGGACCTCAGAGTTCAATGCCCTCATTTTAGAGAAAAGGAAATTCGGGCACAGGGAAGATAAGTGACTTATCAAAGGTCACACATAAGATCACAGGGTCCTAGAGCTAGAGCTAGAAGGGACTTCAGAAGCCGTCTAGTCTAAGTCCCTCATTTTACAGAGGAGAAACTAAGGCCCACAGAGGGGAGGTGACTTGCCCAAGGTCACACAGCTTATAAATAGAAGAACCAAGGAGTTATATAGATCACATGAGTTAAGAGTTCAGCTCAATCAACAATTAAGCAATTACTTTGTGTCAGGCATTATGCCAATTACCTGGGGATGCAAAGAAAGGGATAAAAAACAAGGTTCCTGCCCTCAGGGAGTGTACATTCTAATGGGGTAGACATCAGATAAACAGGCAAATGAATGAATGAATGAAACAGGTATATAAACAAACAGATACATACATACACATATACATACATACATACACACATATACATATATGGAAGATACACACACAGTAGGTGGAATGTGACCTTAGAAGGGACTACTCTAAAGGTTAGGGGGGCAGGTTCTTGAAAAGACCTCCTGCAGAAGGGGGCATTTGAGCCAAGTTTTGAAGGAAGCCAGAGAAACTGAGGCAGATAAGAAGGAGGATCATTTTAGCCATAGGGGAACAACCAATACAAAGGCACAGAGACAGTGTTGTGTGTAAGGAACACCAGATAGGCCAGTTTGGAAGGATCATAGAGCAGGAGAAGGGGAGTAAAGTGTAAAATAACTGGAAAGTGTCTTAGTATACAAATAGAAGCAAAAAGAAAGACAGCCCTTCCAAAAATGGGAGAAGACATCTAAAGGATCTGAAAATCTGGGGAGGGTGGAGTGGGAATGGAAAGGGTGCCTTTTGGGATAATAGTAGTGAAACTGGAGAGTCAGAAGCACAGCTGGGAAGCAAGGTCAGTCTGGATCTGTCACCAAAATGGAAGCCCTCCTGAAGGAATTTACCAATGCAAGGAGGCCTCACAGGTGGTAGAATATTCCAGAGTGAGAATGATGGAATATTCCAGCTGAGTCATGTTGACAAAGTCCAGAGGCAGAGGCACAGCCAGGAAGGGAATCAAGCCACTGGAGTTTACTGAGCAAGGGAATGACATGGTCAAACATCACAGTCGTGAGCCTGAGTCAGTCAGTGGAAGGGTGGTGGTCCTCTTCAGAGAAAGAGGCAAATTCAGAAGAGGGGTGGAGGAAGGTCCAAGATAATGTAATGAGCACATCCTATCATCTCTGAGTTCCTTCTCCCAGGGGTGCTTGGGATAATCTAAGGAGCAAGGATGGCTATTTGGGAGATGAAACTCACCTTTCCACACTCCAATTGGTTGATCAAGTTGTCCTTGCGATCATGCCCCCAGCTCCCAGCTTTTGAGACTACTGGTCTAGAAACCACTATTCCATTTCTAAGTCCCTTCCCAGTTAGCAGGAAATCACTCAGCACTTAACTCCTTTACACTGGTTAAAAAGGATTAAATCCAGGCCTACTGTAGCTACTGATAGATGGCCAGAGAAAGCCCTTTCTTCTTTCCTCAATCTAGTTCATTCTCTTCTCCAAATACTTTCAGGTGTTTCGGGGTAGATGTCATTTGAAATCTGGGGGCTGGGGTAGCCAGATGCAAGCATCTGACCTCAAGAGGCTAGGTCAGGGGTGCGGAACCTATGACCTCAAGGCCACATGTAGCCACAGGTTCCCCACCCCTGAAGGTTGATACTCATTTATTTTGACCCATGGCTAAGAGCTCCTTTCCCTTTCATACTCACTGAATGGGTGTTGCCTCAGTCAAACTGAGCCCTGTTAAAGACCTTAGCTTAAAAAGGCCAAGATCTCCCACTGCATCAGGGGCCATCTCCAGTCATCCTGATAGACATCTGGCCACTGGACCTAGATGGCTCTGGAGGAGAGAGTGAGGCTAGTGATTTTGCATAGCCCTCTCTTGCTTAAATCTAATTCACATGAATGTCATGGCATCACCTTCCTGATGTCATGGTCCTCTTCCAGAATGAAGGACAAACAACAGCAACAGCTTTCAACCAAGTGTTGGGTTTGTTCAGTTCTACTCCAGGGTTTTAGAGATAGAACAGCCAAAAATAATAAGAGTTCCCATATTGGGCAGTGGGAGGCGGAGTCAGGACTTTTAAGCTTACAATGCACTTTTCTCTCGACAACCCTAGGAAGTAGAGAAGTTAGTCCTGTTATTTCATTCAATCCTCAAAAGAACCTTTTGAGGCAGATGTTATTATTTCCATTTTACAGATGAAGAAACTGAGGTTCAAAGAGGTTGTAACTTATCCAGGGTCACACAGCTAGTCAATATCAGAGGCACCATGTGAACCTAAATCTTCCTGTCGATAGGGCCAGGGCTCTATGGTACAGTAGAAAAGAAAACTAGCTCTGAAGTCAGAGAACCTGGGTTCAAGTCCCCCTGACTCTTTACTACCCGTATGTCCTTTGGCAAGTCACTTTCCTTCTCAGTCTCCTCATCGAGAAAAGGAGCAGGTTTGGCCTCTCTAAATCTAGGCTCTTTTTATCAAGCTAAGTCATCTCACCTCTCTGGGCATCAATTTCCTCACCTCTAAAATTAGGAGGTTGGATGAGATGGCTGTGATATCCCCTCCAGCTCTCAATCTATGATGTTGTATTGTCATTTTCTCTCCCTTGGCCTCAGTTTCTCTATCTGTAAAAGGAAAGGGTTGGGTTAGATGGTTCCTAAGGTCCTTTCTAACTATAGATCTAGGCTCCTTTTATCAAACTAACTCATCCCACCTCCCTGGGCATAAATTTTCTCATTTATAAAGTTAAGATTTTTGACTAGATGGCTTCTGAGGTCCTTTCTAGCCCTAAAGTTACACTTCCATTACCCTAATCCACTGCTCCCTGGGCCTCAGTTTTCTCCTCTGCAAAGTGAGGGGCTTGGACTAGACTTCCTCTAAGGGCCATTTTAGCTCTAGATCTATGAGCCTACAAGCCCATTTTACAGATGCGGACTGTAAGACTCAGTCAGAAAGGTTAGGAGACTTTCTTGCAATTACACAGCTTAGACCTGAACCAAGACCCTCTGCTCCCAAAGTCTGTCCTGTTTCCATTATGCCAAGCTAACTCTCTCTACTGCGTTTTCCTTACTCCTTTGTGCTAAGGCAGAGGTGGGGAACCTGCGCTCAAGGCCACAGGTGGCCCTCTAGATCCTCAAGTGTGGCCCTCTAGGTCCTCAAGTGTGGCTCTTTGACTGAATCCAAACTCTGAGGACCTAGAAGGCCATATGTGGCCTCAAGGCCACAGGTTCCCCACCCCTGTGCTAAAGCATTAATGGTCCCTGTGGAAATGCTAGTATTCTCTGTGTCGGGGAGAGAGGAAACACAGTTAAAATCATGCACCATATACCCTGTCTCACCAAAAAGGCCTCCAGTTACACTCCATGCTATGTTGAGGCAGGAGAAAGGAGTCTAAGCCATTGGCCCTCTTGACTGCTACCTGAGGCTACATGGGTGGCCCTCATACTACCACTTCAGAATGACTGATTTCTATTCCCTGCCTTTTCTCTCTCTCTCTCCTCTCTGCTCTCTGTCTCTCTGTGTGTCCCTGTCTCTCTCTGTCTCTCTGTCTCTCTGTCTCTCTGTCTCTCTCTCTCTCTCTCCCCCTCCCCACTTCTTGTGCTTTGTCTTTGCCTGTGGTCCTGGTGACCTGTTGGTGTGCCTCAGGGCTGAAGGGGTGGTAGCCAAGCCCCAATTTCTTCAAGGCAAACCATTGAATGTCAATAACTTGGGAAATAAGGTAGGGGTAAGTGTGAGGAGGAGCAATAATCTTTGCTGGGGGGGTGGGGGAAGAAGAGAGACAATATAAATCAAAGATCTGGCTGAGTGACACCAGAAAGACTAACAGGTGCCAATATCCAGGGAGTTAAAAAAAAAAGCAGCTAAGCTGCTGGTCAGAGGCTAAAGCTGTGGTAATCTATTGAAACTCAGGGAATTCAAAAGCAAAGAATTTGACACTTTGAAGTTTGGGTAAATTCCTTCTGCAAGGAAGGCAGTGTGGCTCAGTAGAGTGGTTGTCAAACTCACATAGAAGAGAGAGACACTAATCCTGATATAAGGATTCCTGTGGTGGGGCATATTGACTTGGTTTTAAAATGCCACGTCATCTATGTTTCATTGTATTTGTATTTCGTTAAATATTTCCCCATTACATTTTGATTCAGTTCTGGTTGGTGTGTGGTGTTGTATTGTGGTGAGGGCTTCGTGTGGCCCACAGACCCTGTGCTTGACACCTCTGGTCTGCCTTAAAGCCTGAAGGACCTGGGTTTGAGTCCCACCTCTGACAAATATGGGCTGTATGACCCTGAGCAAGTCTCTCACCATTTCAGTGCTCTAGATTTATAGAGCAAGTGCCAACCTTCATTGGTACAGAGAGTTTCTTCACCTGAGAGTTCCCTATAATAAATCATGTCCAGCCCCCTGCCCCTATTCCAGAGGCACAGGTGTGGACATTGGTGTCAAGGCCTCTTATATGCTCAGGACCTCCCACAGGACTCACTTCCCTCATAAATCAGGGCCTGTCATGGCAGCAACTAGGATGAGGACTCTCTGAATTTGAAGAGTTTTTAGATGATGAGTACACAATCAGTTTCTCCCACTCATGGCAATGTCTCTTCAAATGAATGACTGTGGTAACCAAAGCTCCCACCTCAGGGAGGGGGAAAGGAGACACATGCATAGACATGTGTCAGATGAAGATTTATTAAAGGTTATTCTTTATAGTCACCTGGAGCCAGGAGGGGGATACTGCAGGCCTCCAAATCTGTGTCCAGCTGCACGCACCCATTTGGTAGCATCCAAGATGGCTTCCCGGCCTTCCTTTTTTTGCAGGAAAAGCCCCATATCTGATGTATGTTCAAGAGGCTCCCTCCTTTTCAAGCTCCCCAAGATGGTGGTTGGAGGGGAACAAGGTTTTATCTGCTACTTTGGTTTCCAGATCTACGTTTGGGGATCTTTGGATGCAGTAAATTGTTGAGGGGGATGAAGAGATGAGTAGCACACTCCCCGATTTATTCAAGGTTGGCTAACAAGGGGGTATGGAGAGTCTTATCTAGAAAACCAGGCATTATGGGGCCACTGGGGACCAGGTAGCCATTTTACCTATGAAGTTATTGGAAAAAAAGAGGGGGAAATCTTCTCAGCTGGTTGTAGGGATGAAAGCAAAAAGCAAGGGACCATTAACACTTACAGGACAGATGCCAATTTACTTGCCTAGTGCCAGCAGAATGGCCTTGGGTCTTTCTCTCCCATAAGGAATCAGAGACCTCATCGGGATGCTTATGTCTTTTCCCCTCCTTGGAGTTCTACCCATGAAATGGAAACTAGGATTTCACAGGTGGGAAGGGATAAACCTCTAATACACAAATCAATAAATCAAGTATTTCAGTGATTATTAACAGTGCGCCCATTGTGGATACAGTACAAAGACTGAATAATTCCTCCTCAAAAGGAGCTTACATTCTAATGCTGGAAACAAGGAGGACATAGATAAGTGTTTACAGAATAAATATAAAGAGAATACATACAAAGGTGTTAAATACATCGTTGTAGTTAGGGAAAGAGGGCTCAGGAAAGGCTTTATTTCTGTAGAAGGGGGTGCTGAAGCCGATGAAAGAGCGGAGGAAGAAAGTAATGCATTCCAGGCATGGGGGCCAGCCAGGGCGAAAGCACAGACATGGCAGGTGGAGTGTTGCCAGTTAGGTAGGACTGCAGGGTGGGGGGGGAGTGATGTACAATGAAGCTGAGAAGAGAGCTTGGAGAAAGGTTTGCAGGGTCTTTAAAAGGCAGAGGAGCTTCAATGTGGTCCTAGAAGCAATAGGGAGCCAGCAGAGTTTATGGAGGAGGGGAGTGACACGGTCCAACCTATGCAGGAGGAAAATCACCTTGGAAGCAATATATAGGACAGACTGCAGAGGAGAGAGATTGGAGGCAGTGAGATCAGTGAACAGGCTGTTGCAATTATCTAAGCAATTACAAGGTGATAAAGGCCTTATGCATCAGTACACTTAGGTATAAAAGTATGTACACATTGTATAGCAAGCAATATTGATTCATTTACATTCCCCAGCACAAGGACAACATTTGCAGTTACGGAATTCAAAAAGAAAACCCATATCCTTATACACAAACTATAAAGGAGTCTAGAACAGAGCACACTGACCATGGGGAGGTGGCCCTCAGATACTTCCCCCCCCAACACAAAACTCACACCTTATGATCTTGGGGAGCTCATCAAATTGGTCAGGGACTCCCTTGAGCAAACCCTTCCATAGAGTTCAGGCCTGTGAGGCTTTGGCAGGGGAGGTGACTTGCAGAATTCGAATCCAAGTCTTCGGACCCCAGCCCCAGCTTCCTTCGCACGGTGTCATGCTGCCCCCGCTGAGCAGAAGTCAGCCAGGATGATGCACTTTTTCTACATCTCCTTCCTGGGTGACCTCTAATCAGCGGGGCAGAAAATTCCACCGCAGAGGCTCTGTGCGTCTTGGGCTGGGGTCCATCCAGGCGTTGGGTGGCAGGCTGAAGGCGTTAGAAGCGAGGCAGCTCGCGGCCATTGGAACGAACGGGAGGCTCCGTGCCGGTTTCTTCTGCGACACTCTTCTGCTTGGTCATTTCGCATCTTCTCCCCTCCTGTTATACCGCAGTGCCTGGGAGCAGCTTGCGCAATCTCCACTCTTCTCCTGTAATTGATTTTTCTCCTTCCATAGAATCTTTAACCACATAAGAACTGAAAAACAAGCAGCCGGCTGAAGGCTGACGTTAGCGTGGATGTTGCTGCCACCCCATGGTAGCCAAGGGAAGTCTGCAGAGGAAGCTTGTGCCTGCGAGCCAGCAAGCGGCTGAACGCTGCTCACTCACTGCAGGGCTCCAAATGACGTCCCCAGAAACGGGGGCTGGGGCTGACGAAGCAAAAGCCCACCCACCCTCTCACCAAGGAAAAGGAGATGCGAGAGCCCTAGGACGCACCAAATGGGCGGCAGTCTTGGGTTATTCAACAGCAACATCTCGCCTCCCTCCACCCCATTCCATCCACCACCACCAATGGAATGCGTGAAATTGCCTGGGTTGGGCATGCCGCAGTAGGCTGGGTGGGGTTCTGAGGACTGACAGGGGGAGGGAGGCGGGATGTTCCTACCTCCAATACTGCGGGTCAGAGATGCAGCCTCTGGAGGTCTTGGGCTGAAGAGGCTGTTCGTGGTGTCAACAGCTACCTCCTGGGTGTGGAGAGCTGGAGAGGGATGGGGGTGAAGAGACCAGAATGCAAATGGCACGTCTAATCCTTAGATTCAAATCAAGTTAGAGGGGAACACACAGTAGAAAAAAAAAAAAAACCAACAACAATAAAGATCTTCTCTGTTGCTATAGCACTTTATCTCTAGTGACATCACCACCCCCTCCTGGAGATATTTGAATCCCAGCTGTCAATACCTGGGTGACCTTGAGCGAGTCACTTCACCTCCCTGTACCTCAGTTTCCATATTTGTAACATGAGAAGTTTGGCCCAGATGACCTCTGAGAACCCTTCCAGCTCTAAAATCAGGATCTTGCCCAAATTCTCACCTAAGATCCTAGACCAAGAGCTGGGAGGGACCCCTGAGGTCATGTAGTTTGATCCTCTCATTTTATAGATGAAAAAGCAGGCCCAATGTGGGGAAGTGCCTCATCCACGGTGGCAGAGGTAGGATTCAAACCCATGGTGTCTGCCTCCAGACCCAGCACTCTTTCTATTGCATTATGCTTTTGCTGAGAGGTAAAAATAAGGAAACCAGGGTCCCTGATACCATGCGGGAGGAGAAAGAGTTCAATCTGGAATCAAAGAACTGTGCTAGTCATTCCCCATATGACCTGAGGCAAGCCACCTGACCTCCCTACACTTCCACTTCTCCTGCTGGAAAATGAACTTATTGGGGCAGATGATCTGCCCTAAAGTAGCTGCTTGTATGTGAGCCTCTACTCTTGGGTAATGCCACCCAATCTAAATAGCTGGGGGGGGGGGAGGCTCAAGCAAAAACACTGAAGTGAGAACAAGTCAACCATATGCAAGAGGTAGTGAGGACACTCACTGGGCTGCAACAGAGGTAACAGTGATGGTAGCAGGTCAGGCTCTAGGACCAAGCCCTGGAGGAGTCAGAATCTGCCCTGGGTAAGTAACCCCTCTCTCACACCTACCCTGACCCACACTCAGCTAGCTCACTCTCTGCCTTGAGAAAAAGTGCAAGTTTCAGTAAGAAATAACCCCAGAATGTTGAATTCCATCTATAGCTCTGTTTTTCTGGCAGCATGTAGGGGCAAGTGTGCCCCTCCATCCAGCAGGAAGGGGAGCAAAGTGATTTCTCAGTCTTGGGTAAGAAAAGGCATTGCAAACAAGGCATCAAACAATCTCATCCACCAAGGATTGGCTGTGGGTTGTTGGTTTGGGTTGGGTTGGATTTTTTTGAAGGAGCCAGGGATTAACTCAATGAAATTCTCAGAAGAGGTTGCATTTGTATGGAGTTTAGGGGCACCTTGAACTGGAGGGGGGCTTATCTCAGGCCTCTTGCATTGGTATACCAACTTTCTTTAGGCTATAAATATTCCAAGGCTCCATGATTAACTCAGGAATGAGCTTCTGGGAGATGTGATTAATTAACCACTTGCAGCTTACCTTGAGAAAGTACCAAGCTAACTGGACCCAAAGAGGGTCACAGTATCTCAGAGGGAGGAAACAGATATGGTCAAGCCCCAATTAACCCAATCCCAAGTAATCAGGAGCCTATTAGATGGAATTTTTTTCTGTAATCCACATTTAGGAAATAGAACCAAATGACAAGGAGAGAGGAATAGTGAAGGAGAGAGAGTGCCACACTTCTTTACCTCTATATATCTCTTATCTCCAGCCCTGGGCAGCAATACTCACAGGCTATCATCATTAAAAGATTTAGAACTGGAAGAGGTCTTAGAAGGTTATAGAACTGGACCTGAGAAGCCCCAGACAGCAAAGATACACTGATTGGCACTAGATTCTCTTTACTAAGGCAGGGAAGTAAACTTTGGCACCTGAGAAATGTTTTCAAGAAGGGGCAAATTTAATACATTTACTCAATGACATTCTTCTCCTCAGTTCTCCCACCTCTGAAATATACTGGCACTCTATGATCTGGCCACAAGCTTATTTGAAAAAAATGATACTCATCTAATAGGATAAGTCCCCTCTAAATCACTGTTTCTCCTCAAAAAGGCTTATTTCATTACATCTTCCTCAGGTCTTGCGTTTGACTGGGAGAGACCGATTCTATGACAAGGGGTCTCAGCTTGGGGTTTATGAACTTGTTTTTTAAAAGCATATATCTTGATAACTGTATTTTCAATACAATATCTTGCCTTTTTGACCCTATGCATTTTGTTTTATGCATTTTAAACCATGATCCTGAGAAGGGGTTCCCCAGGCTGTCAAAGAGGTCCAGAGTATGAGGTTATGAATTCTTGCTCTATGGAGTCCCCTTGGTTCAGTACCATGGCCAAGTCCCTGCATTCCAACAGTGTTAAGACTCATCATTGTGCTCTGGAAGCGTGTGGTGGAGTAGAAAGCACAAGGACTAGGACGCAAACCTAGATCTGCTTCTTATTGTTATTATATGACCCCTCTAAGCCTCAGTGACCTGATCTGTGACCTGAAAACTCTGCCTGTGTCACAGTTTATTTTGTACATCAGATGACATAACAAACACAAGGCACTTTGCAAACCACAGTGTTACGTGAATGTTAGTTATCACCATCACCATCATCATCATCATCATCCTCATCCCCAACAGCAGACCTAGGCAAAAGTACCACCTACATGAAGTCTGTCTCCCTCCCCATAGGCAGTTAGCGGTACTTTCCATCTATATCACCCCATTCTATAAACGAGGCCTCAGGCTCTGTGTTGGCAGTGATTGAGGCACTGCCACACATGAGGCGAAGGAAAAGGCCAAACCCGAGGACTGAGGAATTAGGAACTAGAAGACAACTTGGAAATCATGTCATCGCAGGCCCCCTCCTATGTGGTAACAATATAAAGGCCACCAAAAGGTGCTGGGCCCAAACTAGCTGCTCCAGTGATCAGCAAAGACCCCTATATGGTGTGGCCATGTTTACATGGACATTTTTTCTGAACAGTCACTGGACACAGCCATCCCCCTGGTAACCTTCAAAGGCTGGCAGATTCTTAAATCCACTTCAAAAAGATCAGCCCTCAGCAACCTGCCAGGCAGAGGAGACTGCCAACAAAAGCAGAGCAGAAATGGAGTGCATCATGTCCAAACCACCAAGGGCAAAATATTTTGTTGTCGGATAGGACTCCCTCCAACCTGGCCCAAGTTCTACTGAAGCAGCTGCCTCACCCCGAACGTGTTCTTTGAGAAGCAGAGAAATGCTATTTGAAATCCTCAGTGGGGCAGGAAGCTGACAAAACATCAGCTAGAAGAGGCCAATTATCCAAGTTTGCCATGACAACCAGTGTATCTTCCAAAGGAATCTGTGGGGTTTGAACACCTTTCCTCAGCACCAGAGGAGACAAGGGAGAGGTGTCAGAGACTGTGCAGTCTCAGAAGGACTCCCTTTTGAAAAGAGCCCAGTTCATTCCTCTGAAAGGAAAAAGGGGGGCTGTCAACAAAGAATGATTTGATGTTAATGGGATAGCTCTTGTGTATTCAGCTCATCTGTCTCTAGGCTCTAGATGGGGCTGGGGGAGGGCCTGCATCAGGAAATCCCTTAGGATTTGATGGGCACTCAGCACCACCAAGCAACCCTGGGAAGCCAGGATGGAGGGCACAAAGGCGAGGAGATGAAAATACTTCTCCACAAACTCCTCACGACTGAGGGAGACATCTCTCATAGCTTAATTCAAGAGATAAGGGCATCATAGTCCAGATTTAAAACTGGAAGCCAACCTTTCATTTATCGAGATGGAAACAGAGACCCAGGAGATAAAGTGATTCGCCCAGGGGCACACACGGGATCATAAATTTGGAGCTAGAAGGGCCCTTAGAGGCCACCTGGTCCAACCCCCTCACTTGACAGATGGAAAAACTGAGGCCTAGAGAGGAAAAGTGATTTCTTTAGGGTCACAGAGGCAGTATCAGAGACCAGATTTGAACCCAAGTCTTCTGATTCCAAAGTTATTGTAAGACAGAAGGTTTTGGAGTAGGGAGTGACTTGGGTTAAAACTATGCTTTAGAAAGGTTCTTTTAACATCTGGGCAAAGGATGGATAGATTGCAGAGAGAAGGCAGCATGGCATGCTGGACCTCCAGCTGGGCAGAGTTGAGTTAGAATCCTGCTGTGAACACTTCCTTAGCTGTATGGGTAAGTCACTGCTTCTCAGAATTTTGTTTCCTCATCCAAGAAGTAGGGATAAGATGCTCACTCTCAGCCTCTTAACACTATTCCCTCCCCTACCCCAAATTACTGGGAGAAAAGAATCTTTTGAAGTTCTAGAGAAACAGGGGCTGTGATTACTCCCAAAGCCAGGGCCCAGAAGCTGCTCAAGTCTACGTATGTTTTGCTTTCCACTAACCACCCCAGCAGCTGCTTGAAGGCAGGGCCTTGTCACCCTGACTTCTCCATTATAAGATCAGAGATTGAGTCAGTCAGAGGTGCCCTTTGAGAGATCCCCCAGAGTTCTGAGTGCAGAGCTAGGCACTAACAGGAGGAATAGAAATTGTCCGAGCAGGAAGAGGCCTGAAATCATTAGGTCTGGCCAACCCTCTTCATTTTACAAAGGAGGAAAGTGAGGCTCAGAGAAGGCAGGGGACCTACCCCAGGTCCCAGAAGTTGTTGAATGAAAGGGCCAGGACTTTTGGACACAGATCTTTCAACTCTACCTCTGGGACTCTTTCCATCTCCCTGTATTGTTCATTAAATATTTTATTTTTTAATTTAATTTAATTTAATTTTTAAATTTATTTTAAATTTAATTCTAAATTAATAAATTTAAAAATAAATAAATGAAAATTTAATATTTACATATTTAAACTAGGTGCCCAGAGACCTGGATTCAAAGAAAGATCTGACTACAGTCTATATGACCTAAAACTTAGTGGCTTCATCCAGCTAGAAAAGAGAGATGACCCATGTCTATGCTGTCTGGGAGAGGAGCAGGAAAGCTAACTAGATTCCCAATGAGTTTCAAATCACTATTGACAGTTTAGTCTTAGGAGTCAAATGGGTCCTCCACTTTTTCTTAAAGGTGGCCAGAGCTCAGATTTATCAATGCAAGTCTCAGGGGGCTAACCTGTCGAAGTTTCTATCTATGGCCCATTTGGTGGAATCAAGGAAAGCAGAGTGGTCAGTGTCCCAATGTTGTCCAGGAGTGTGGCTAGACATTCTAGTATGGGGACCCTGTGCAAATCACTTGACCTCTCAGAAACTCAGGTGGGGAGTTCCCCCACACTGATTAAATCAAGGATCAGGACATGCCTAAATAGAAAATTCAGCGAAGCAGCCAATGGGGCCCAAGAGACAGAAACGTTCTGCTTTGCCAGCCACGAGTGATCGGCACTCACCAGAAGTCTTACCCTTTCCATCCTTGTCAAGTAGTTTTAGATTCTGGTTATTCTGAAAAACAAACAGGCAAAAATATTAAGCAGGGCACACTGAGGAGAAAAGGTAGAAAGAAACCTTATGGTTTTGGACAAAATAAATGACTGTTTTTATTTTGTTTGGTGAAAAGTGTGGTGACTTATCTTGGTTTACAGAAGGAGAAACTGAAACCATGGTGTGTGTGTGTGTGTGTGTGTGTGTGTGTGTGTGTTATATGACTATCTCTATGAATGTGGTCTTACATTCCTAGACTTCAAAACACAGTTACAAAAACCTTATCATATCAAAACTATCTGGTATGAGGCAAAGGAAGAAATAGATTGAGGGAACAGGAGAGATAAATCAGACTCTAACTAAATGTATCCAAAAGATTAGGGTTTGATAAACCTATAGAAAAAAAAACAGGCAAAGAATTCATTTTTTAACAAACATACTTGGGAAAATTAGCTGGCAATTTGGCAGGAAATGGATTTAGACCCACATCTCACACCATATACTTCAGTGAATTCCATCTGAATGACAGATCTTAACATAAAACATAACCATTAAAAAGACAGAAAAAAAGTGGAATCGTGTATCTCTCTCAATTGTGAAAAGGAGCTTTTTTTCTATTCAACAAATAGCATGAATTATAAGGGATAAGGCAGATGTATTTGACTATATTAAAGAAGAAATGTCAGTAAAACAAACAAGATAATTAAAAGAAAGATAGATTGAGGAAAATAGATGGTAAATGTGACAGATAAAAACTTGAAATCTAAAATAAAGAATCGGTAAAAAGCCGCTCTCAGTACACAATAGATAAATGATCAAAGGTGACACAAAGATATTTTTTTCAAAAAAGTTACAGAAAATGTTAAATTGGAGAAAATGTTCAACCTCACTAATAATCAAAGAAATTCATATTAAAACCACTGAGCAACACACACATACACCCATCAAACTGGCTAAAACATTGAAAGCAATGAAACTCAATGTTGGCAGAGTTGTGGAGAAAGAGGTACACAATCAGTCACTGTTGGTGAAATTTCAAACTTTTAAAATCTTTTTCGAGAACAATTTGGCAGAATGAAATACATTATGAAAAGAACTCTGACTCCATAATTTTATTGTTGGAAATCTACCCTGAAAGTGTTTTTATTTTTTTTCTCCTATGAGCTATTTGTTCAAAGATCTTTATAGTATCATTATTCAGTCGCCAAATAGTAGGGGTAACCTCAAAGTCCAACAAAAGAGGAACAGTTAAATGAATTGTGGGACTTTAGTGTAAAGACAAGTCTGAGAAATACAAAGACAACTGAAAGGCCCTGTATAACTATGGACAAGTCACTTCACCACCCTGGGACTCAGTACCCTCCTCTGTAAAATGGGGGGGGGGGTATTGAACTACATGACTCAAAGGCCCTTTCCAGCAGTAGACTTTGAATCCTATTGCAATCTTGGACAAGCCACTACTTCCCCCTCCCTAGACCTCAGTTTCCTCATCTGTAAAATGAGAGATTGGACTGGATGGCCTCTGAAGTCCCTTTCGGTACTAGTTGCCGCAGACAATGACCCCGTGGACGCCGTGGAGACTTCTGGGTAACCCCACTCACTCCCTTCCTTGGCCTTCGCTAGTGGCCAGATGGCAGCCTATCTTTCCCAGCCGGTGCGCAGCAGAACGGGTCAGGATGGGGAGTTCGGGATCGGCCCGACCCTCTCTGCCCTCAGACCTGCTGAGGTCCCGTGTGTCCAAAGCGTGCCAAGAGGTCCCAACTACCCAATGGCATCGCTGTATGTGGGCGACCTCCACCAAGACGTGACGGAAGCCATGCTGTATGAGAAGTTCAGCCCAGCTGGTCCCATCCTGTCTATCCAAATGTGCCGAGACATGATTACTCGCCGTTCTCTTGGCTATGCCTACGTGAACTTCCAGCAGCCGGCTGACGCAGAACGGGTGATGGACACCATGAATTTGGAAGTGATCAAAGGTAATCCCGTCCGAATCATGTGGTCCCAGCATGACCCTTCCCTTCGTAAAAGTGGTGTGGGTAACATTTTCATCAAGAACTTGGAGAAGTCCATCGATAACAAGGCGCTGTATGAAGCCTTCTCCACCTTCGGCAGCATCCTCTCCTGCAAGGTGGTCAGGGATGATAATGGCTCTAAGGGTTATGGCTTTGTCCACTTTGAATCCCAAGAGTCTGCCAAAAGAGCTATTGAGAAAATGAATGGAAAGCTTCTGAACGATCTCAAAGTGATTGTTGGGCACTTTAAATCCCGCAAAGAACGAGAATCTGAACTGGGAGCTAAAGCCAGAAACTTCACCAATGTTTACATCAAGAACTTTGGAGAAGACATGGATGATGACAGGCTCGGTGAACTATTTAGAAAGTTTGGGCGTGCTTTGAGTGTAAAAGTGATGAGAAATTATCGTGGAAGATCCAAAGGTTTTGGATTGGTGAGTTTCCAGAAACATGAAAATGCCCAGAGAGCTGTAGATGAAATGAATGGCAAGGAGCTCAACGGAAAGCAAATTTATGTTGGCCGAGCCCAGAAAAAAGGAGAGAGAAAGACAGAACTCAAGGGCCATTTTGAACAAATGAAGTATGATAGGATCATCAAATATCGGGGTGTTAAGCTGTATATAAAAAATCTTGATGATGACATTGATGAAGAACGTCTAAAAAAAGAGTTTTCACTTTTTGGAACAATCACTAGTGCTAAGGTTATGATGGAGAATGGCCGCAGCAAAGGGTTTGGCTTTGTCTATTTTTCCTCCCCAGAAGAAGCCACCAAAGCAATCGCAGAAATGAATGGTAGACTTGTAGCAAGTAAGCTATTGTATGTCGCTTTAGCCCAATGGAAAGAGGAGCGCAAGATTCACCTTACAAATCGATATATCCAGAGAATAGCTCATGTCAGATCCATACCCAGCCCCATGCTCAGTTCATATCAGCCAGGAGCTCCTTCCCTTACTTCTTGACACCTGTTCCACAAAGCCAGAGCCAGGCCACGCACTATGCTAGGAGACAATTTGCTCAGCTGAGATCAAGCCCTCGCTGGACTACTCAGAGTATCAGACCTCATTCCTACCAGACCGTAATGGGGGCTATCCGCCCAACAATTCCTAGACCATCCTTCAGTCCTCTACGGAGAGCTTCACAGATTCCAAAAATGGTGGCAACTCCAAGGGTTAACTCCTCGTCACAGCTGTTGGGACCTCTGTGTCCCACAGGAGCTACATTTATTCCAACTGTGCGTGCAGTTCAGCAATATAAATATTCTGCTGGTGTCCGTAATCTTCAGCAACCACTTATTCCCACAATGACCCATCAGCCAGTTGTGCACACACCAAGGCAAGAAGCTTTAACATCTTTTATGCTAACATCTGCCCTTCCTCAAGAGCAAAAGCAGATATTGGGGGAAAGGCTATTCCCACTCATTCAAGGCATACATCCTACTCTGGCTGGTAAAATCACAGGCATGCTATTGGAGATTGACAACTCAGAGCTTCTTCACATGCTTGAATGTCCCAAGTCCCTCCTTGGCAAGGTCAACGAAGCTGTGACAGTACTGCAGGCTCATCACGCTAAAGAAGCTGCCCAGAAAGAAGGTACCAGTGCCCAGGGCAAAGCAGCAATTTAAAAAGACAATATAACATCACAAGAGATCACAAAGTGGGAACAACTGTCTCGGCAAAGAAAAGTATGCAAACGTGAAAAATCTTCAGTGTTACCAAAACAAAGTTTGCAAATGTGAAATTAAAAAAAAAAAAGCAAAGCCTTTTTTTGGTGTGTTGAAGTCTTTTAAATGGACTACCCAAACCAGGGCCAGTCATATTTAAGCTCGGTGTTCCTAGATTACTTTTATCCTAGTAAAGAGGAAGTAAAAGATTACTTTTGTTGCAATAAAAGATTGATTTTAGGACTAGGGCCCAAGATTACTGTAATCAAAGTGGATAGGGACTGAGATTGGGCTCTGTGATTTTTTTGTAAGTTATCTCCTAGATAAGGGAACCCTCTCTTAAGACTTAGATTCTCCCAGCGCACAAGGAGTTAAAGTGACTTGCCCAGGGTTTCAATGCCACATCAGAGGCAGCACTTGAACTCTGAGGCTTCCTGGCTCTGCAGCCAATTAACCACCTCAAACTTAATAAGAAAGATTTAAAAATAAAAGAAAGAAGAGTAAAATATAATGATAATAGTATGAATAGAATGGTTTACAAATGAAATAATAATAACAGGTGATAGTAAAAATAAATTTACAATTTATAGATGGGGAAGGGGAAGAACTGGCAACAGCACAAAAATGTAAACAAATTTTAAAATTCTTTGCTGTGCAAAACAATAACCATTTTTTAGATGAGCTTAATAGCTGAGCAAAGGGATTAAAATAAATGTGAATTATGATGATAAAGTAAATTACAAATAAAAATTATTTAAAGAGTCAAAAATTATAAAAGTGGGAGTTATCCAATTCAGAAAAAAAACTGAACAGATCTGTCCCCCTCTATTAATTAGGTACTGTGTCATCCTAGTCTTCACTTGACGACATTCAGTAGAGGACATTTGGGGATAGTTCCCACCTGGGAAGTTTTTCTTTTTTAATGGAGCTTTTTAAAATCTGCCCCTTCTGTTCATCTTCATTTCCCTGGTGAAAAACAAACTGTCCACATTTTAGGGGAGAGAAGGGAAGAAGGAAAGGGGAGTATACAGACTCTAGAATTGTCTGAGAGCTTAACAGAGCCTGTCCCTTTATTATATGAGATAGCCACTACCCCTATCAACAAAGACATCCCTTTGAGGAAACCCACTAGAATATACAGGTCTCATACTCACACAGGGCTCAATTATCAACCCTATGCAGCACCCATCACACAGATACCAAAATAATCCTGAGATCCGCATCTGACCATGTCTCTGGTCAAAAGTCCTCAATGGGTCATGGTGGTTCAAGTCTATTGGATGCTCTGGGACACAATTCACAATCTGGCTCCAACTGAATTTTCTGGACCTATTTTAGAGTTCTCCCCTTCCTGTACATCACATTTCAGTCAAAAGTGATCATGGGTATTCCCTCATCTTGTACTGTGCTTAATAACAGAGGCCATCTCAACCATTCCCAGAACTCACAACTCTTGGCCCTCAGAGATAAGCAATCTTTAAACTCCTCCTTTGTGGTTGAGCCAGGGGTCTAGCAAGCCTTCCCCAAATTCGGAGCTCCAAATGATGATGATGATGGTAATAGTAATAATATATAGCACTTTTAAAATTTTCTAGTAAATACTTCTGTATTTACACTGTAAATACTTTAGCTCATTTGACTCCTCAGTCTTGTGAGGTTAAGTATCTAGATGCAAAGCTTAGTGAAAGACAAAATGTCCTCCATTTTACAATGGAAAACAAACTCAGAGAAGCTGAGGAACTTGCCCAGGGATGACTCAGGGCTTCCTGATTTCAATACACATTTGAGCACAGATCATACAGCCTCACTGTATACCCTAAGTTCCTTGCAGGCAAAGAAATTGTTCCTATAGTGCCATACGTGTGTTAATTAACTATTGTTGAATTGAACTGAATATGCCAACATTAGCAAATGAGGCATTAGGAACTGAATCTTCTACAAATCTACAGGATAAAAAGGATCTGTTTTAAAAGAGAGTTATCAGTCTCATGCACATTTAAAAGATCATATTTACAACTAGGGGATCAAATCCAACCCCATTATTTTACAAGGGAGGAAACTGAGGTCCAGAGAGGTTTAGGGACTTGCCCAGGGTCATATAGAATCCCAGATCTGGAATTGGAAGGTCCCTCAGAGACCATCTAGTCCAAGAGTGGGGAACCTGAGGCCTTGAGGCCACATGTGGCTCCCCACTCTGATCTAGTCCGACCCCCTCCTTTGACAGAGGAGGAAACTGAGGCCTGGAGAGGGGAAGTCAGTTGCCCAAGCTCTCTCTCTCTCTCTCTCTCTCTCTCTCACACACACACACACACACACACACACACACACACACACACTCACACTCACTCGTAGATCTAATTGCTAGAAAGAACATCAGAGGCCATCTAATTTTACAGAAGAGGAAACTGAGGACCAGAAAGGTTTAGTAAGACTTGCTCAAGGTCACATTATAAATAACTATAGGGGATCTCAGAGGCTATCTAAGCCAACTCTTCTCCCACATACCTCCATTTACAGAAGAGGAAGTTGAGGCCCAGAGAGCTTTAGAGGCAGGATTTGAACTCAGGCTCTCTGACTAGAGTTGGTCAGTGTGCTCTTCCTTCACACTGTACCACACCAGGTCTCATAGGTGTGCTTCTGAAAACTTGAATTGCATTAGATCCTATTAATAAGTAGGAAAGGAGCTGTTTATGTAACTCCTGAATGTCAATCTGTCTGTAACATGAACAATTATTTCTCAAAGTGAATAAAATTACCCTCTGATGTATCTGTCTTATATGTTAAATTTTTTTTAAAAAGCAGAAACTACTTGTAAATTGATGGAGAAGTGGGAAAGATGGAGATTTTACCTAATAATGTTCTCCATGGTGGCATAGAGGTGACCAGGCTTTTAAAGACTTTTCCAGTAGAATACAAGTTCCAGATGCCCTTGTAGGCTTTTACTTGGAAGTGCAAGCCAGTGAGAGAATGGATTCAGAATTCGTTTCTATTCATTCAATTCTTCATTCATTCTTCATTCATTCAACAGACATTCATGAAACACTCTATGCAGATCTCTGAGCTTGGGAGCTGAGATAGATACAGAGTCTGCATAGGATACAATCTCTGCTCTTGTGGCCAGCCTAGCTGAGTTCCATAGAAATGCATCACTAAAAGGTTGATACCAAGAGACTCATAAAATCTGTCTACTAAGGCAGAGAAGGGCTTGGATGGGCGATGGCGAAATGAGAGAATTTCCCGCTCCACCCCCGCCCCCCACTGAGGCAAGCAGTCATGGAGCTTTGGGGGAGTTAATCAGAAAATGACAATAGCACAACAATGTCATTGACAATGGCAGGGTTCTTTTTCAGGAATAGACTTAATTGTATAACGAGGTATTTATTTCTGTCTGGGCAGCCAACAACCCATTATCCATCCCCAGGTAAATGGTGCAGTTTGTAACTTGTTAGTAACTGGTGAGTTCAGTCCAAATGGGCTAAGCTTGCCGATCATGCAGCACTGGTCACAGGTTGGAGGGGGGTGTCAAATTGGCTGGCCTCTGATGGCAGGCCCAAAGGGGACAAATAATACACAAGAGTCGGCCTAAATCTTCAGCCTTCTGACTCTTCCTGTCCTTCTTAGACTTTGCCCTCTACTGACCAGAGTGAAAGGAGAGGCTTCAGAGGGGTTATGCTCCCTGCTCATATCCAAGCTTCTTACATGACAACCACCTCTCTCCCTTTCTAGGAGTGCAGGACTTGGAGTCAGGAAGGCCTGAATTCAAATCTTGCCTTGTGTACTTATAGGTTGTGTGACCCTAGGTAGTCTCTTAACCCCTCTTGGCCTCAGTTTCTTCAACTATAAATGAAGGGGTTGGACCAGATAGCCTCTGAGGTCCCTTCCAGCCCTAATGTGTGACCTTGAGTAAGTCCCTTCCCTACTCTGGGCCTCAGTTGCCTCCTCTGTAAAATAAGATGGGTGAAGTAGAGAAAGCCTAGATGAAGGGGCTGAAGTAAGCATGAATATAGTCACATACCAGGGACAGGGAGGAGGCCAATTGGATTGCTGCCAGACTCCAGATGCAGTTCTGAAGGTAAGAGACAGAGATTCACAGGGACAGAGTTGGGGGCAGGTAGTGATGGACTGTGGAGTACAATTCCTCACAGTGGTGGAGTGAACAGAGTGCTGGACTTGGAATCAGATGACCTCCGTTCAAATCCTGCCTCAGACAATTTACTAGTCATGTGACAGGCAAAGCCTCTCTAAGCCTCAGTTTCTTCAACTGTAAAATGGGTGTAATAATAGCACCTACCTTGTGGCTATTGTAAACATCAAATGCTTTACAAACTTTAAAGTGTTATACAAGTTCTAGCCATTCTTATTATTGTTATCTTCTTCCTCCTCCCAGAATTCTCATTCCTACCTGGAAAAAGCCAACTGTCTTTCTCTGCAAGAAACTGTGAAATAAACTCAATTTATAGGCATTTGACCCGGCTGGAGCCTTTCCTCATTTGAAAAAAAAGGAGAAACTAGGGGCCCAGCAAGGGGGAGAATGACTTGCCCAGATAATAAGAAACAGTTAGGATTTTAATTCAGGTCCTTCTACTCCAAATCACAGGCTGTTTCTACCATTCCAGGCTTCAGTCAGGCATAGTTTGGCAAGAGGCTATGGGAGGCTAACTAGAGAACCTCCATTTTCCAAATAATCCCAATAGAGTGAATTACACTGCGTGCTCGACTGAGATAATTTAGCAGGCATCTCAACAAAATTCTGAAGAGAGGGCAAGGTGGGGGAAGAAGGGAAGGGGCGTTATTACAGACGTTCATTTGCACTGGCTGGTTATGAGAGAGCAAGTTAGTAGAAATCCTATTTGACAGACCAGCTTCTCTTCTGAGGGTTTTCTAAACCAGTATAAACCCAAAACAACATAAGCAGAGAGGCCATGGTACCTCTTAGATTTTAGGGGACAACTGGGCTGGTACTCAGAACACCTGAGATCAAACCCTATCTCTGCCTCCCGTAAGCTGTGATGCTTTTATCACAGTTTCTGAACTGACTGTCTGACCCTAGGCAACTCCATGAGCCTCTCTGGGCCTCACTGTTCTCCTTTGTCAAATCAAGGGGTTGGATTAAAGTCCTTTTCAGCCCAGAATCCAGGGTTTGTAGATTTTTTGGTCTGGCCTGGCCCTTTTTGGACTCCTTCTGGGAACAATGTTTTTAAATGTATAAAATACCCAGGATAACAAAGAAATTAATTATATTGAAGCACGGTTTTATACACACACACACACACACACACACATACACATATGTATGTGTTCACAGACCCCAGGTTTAGAATCCCTGTCGCTGTGAAGTCAGAAGACTGAGGTTGGAAACCCAGTTCAGACACATTAGCTCTGTGATCCTTGGCAAGTCATTTAACCTTTTCTGAGACTCGGATTCTCATCTGAAAATGAGAATGAGAACTCTTGTACTGTCTACTTCCCAGGGGTTATAAGGAAGGGGTTTGTAAAGCTATAAGTGCTATAGAAATGGGAACTGTTATTATTCATTTGACAGGTGTTTATTAAGCTCCTACAATATGCAAAAAGGCTCAGTGCTATACAGGGATATACAAAGATGAATATGGCCTGATCCCTGCCTAGGAGTTTGACAGTCTAATGGGGGAGGGAAGGCATGGACACAAAGAACTCCAAATGGGAAAAGTGTTTATTAAGCATCTATTAAGCAAAAAAAAAGGCCAGAGGAGTGGGGGGGGCTGAGGGAGAGAGAGAGAGAAACAGAGAGGGGAGGGGGTTGGAGGGGGAAGGGAAAGACAGAGACTGAGACAGAGAATGCCCTTTCAGTTTAGTGGGGGAGGGGTGAAGGTTGCCTAGAGAAGGGAGCCTTTGATAAACGCTGGATTTCCATAGGCCAGAAGGGGGAATGATTGGGCGTTTCTGGCTTTAAAAAAAATCGAAGCAATAAAGGTACAGAGTGGGAAGTATAAGAATAAAACAAAACAAAACCCAGCCATGACTGCTAATACACTTTGTGTCTGCCTCTAAAGCCCAGTCCTCTGCACAGAGTGAGAACATAGCCTTTCCAAAGTTTACAAAATGTTTTTTTTTAACCTACTAATTACCTCTCTTAAGACCTTCAATTCCCTGATGAAAGAGGCAAGGCAAGGATTCTGCTCATCTTTACATAGAGTTAGAAGCTGAGGTTAAGATAGGAGAAGGTCCTTGCTTACTTGACATCATATAATAATAATACTAGCATTTATAAAGCACTTTAAGGATTGCAAAACACCCTAACATACATTGTCTCATTTGGTCCTATTAACCACCTTATGAGAAAGGTGCTGTTATGATCCCCACTTTTACAGATGAGGAAACTGAGACTGAAAGATGTTAAGTGACTGAGGCAGGTCTTGACCTCAGGTCTCCCTGACTCCAAATCCAACCTTCTACCAGGGGTAGGGACATCCCCTTAATAAAACGATTTGTTTTATAAAACTTGGACTCAATCAAAGAGCTGTGCCCAAGGATCTAGAGGGCTACATGAGGCCTTAAGGCCGAAGGCTCCCCACCCATGCAAGTTCCTACTCCACTCAGCAGTCTCTCTAGAGCTCATGAGGATGAGAAGGCAAGGACATATTGAAATATGCACAGGTCCTAGATGTTCCCCCCTCCCGCACCCCTCCACGCCAGCAAACAAGCACAGTTAGGGACTTAAGTGTGTGGCTAGCCCCACCTACTGAGCTGGATGAGCTGATCACGTTTCTAGCTCTTTCTCACCTTGACCTTCCATTAGTGAGGCAAATGGGTTCACCAAGAGAACAACAAAATGATGAAACAAAACAAAAAAGGGATGCTTTATCCTCTTTAACTCTGAGGGGTGCAGGCTGTCAGGACCAAAGGAGAATATTAAATTCCCTTAATCCTCCTGCAGTCTTTCAAACTTATCAAAAGGATGTAAGAGATGTCCCCCGGGGTCTGGCCCACCCAGGATTCTGGTTGAGCCAGCTTGTGTTCCCTTCTCAGTCCTGATAAGATGAACCCTTCTATCCAAATCTTAACCTGTTTTAGGTCTTGGACCCCTTGGGTAGTCTGGTGAAGCCCATGGACCTCTTCTCAGAATAATGTTTCTAAATGCATAAAATACAAAGGATTACAAAGGAAGCCAATTAGATTGAAATACAGTTATCCAAATATTTAAAACTCAAGTTCATAGGCCCTAGGTTAAAAACTACTGCTTTAAGGAGAGGTGGCTGGCACTGGCTGGCAAAGAAAACTGCCCAGAAACATAGAATTCTTTCTCTGCTGTTAACCTGGGCTTGTTCCTGGCTCCTGTCAGCCATCACTCCTTAGGGCTGGCTAAACCCAGACTGCCCCATTATAATCACCTCTCTCTTGGGTAATTTAGGAGGCATCTTGGAATTCTGCAGGGCTGGGGTGGGGGGAGCATCATTAAGGACATTCATTCTCACTGGACTGTTGTTGGTATGCAAGAAAGGGGGTTAATAGTTATTTTTGACAAGCTACCTTTTTAGTGCAATTTTTTAAACAAACATCAACCCTGTAAAATATAAGCAGAGCAATTGTGGGCTGCCATGCCCATTTCTGCTTTTACCTTTATGGTCTGCACTTTCAATTGTATTTCCTCAGAGTATGAGCATGCCCCAGGCTTGCCAAACTATGGGAGGATATTAACTATGCTTAGGCTGTGGTTGGCCCTTAACCCTTGGTTGCCCACTGTCTAATGGTGGGACAGCAAAGATTGTTTTCCCTAGCATCAACCTGAAAAGTTCAGAACAAATATCAACATTTCTTTCTATCCTTCCTTTCTTTCTCTTTCTTTTCTTCCTTCTTTTCTTTATTTCTATCTCCTTCCTGCCTTCTTCCTTTTTCTTTCTTTCTAGTTTTTCTTTCTTTTTCTCTCTCCCTTTCCCCCCCTCTCTCTTACTCTGTTTCTCTCTGTCTTTCTCTTCCCTCCCTCTCTCTCCTCTTTCCTCTTTCTCTCTCTCCTCCCTCTCTCTTTGTTTCACTCTCACTCTTCTCTCTCCCTCTCTCTCTCTCCTCTCCCTCTCACTCACTCTGCTTCTCTCTGTCTCCCCTCTCTGTGTGTCTCTCACACTCCATTTCTCTGTGTGTCTCTCTGTCTTTCTCTCTGTCTCTCTCCCTCCCTCTCTGTTTCTGTCTCTCTCTGTTTCTCTCTGTCTCTCTTTGTCTCTCTCTCCTCCCCTTCTCTTTCCTCCCTCCTCTCTCTTCTCTCTCACTTTGTTTCTCTTTGTGTGCCTCTCTCTCATTCTGTTTCTCTCTATCTCTCTCCTCCCTCTGTCTCTGTCTCACTCTCACACTCTGTTTCTCTATCTCTGTGTATGTGTCTGTCTGTCTGTCTGTCTGTCTCTCTCTCTCTCTCTCTCTCTATATATATATATATATATATGATGTATATATCCCTCCGTCTCTGTCTCTACCTCTCTGTGTCTGTGTCTCTCTCTTTATCTCTTTCTATCTCTGTCTCTCTCTTCTCTCTCTCTCTCTCTCTGTCTCCCCCCTGAATCCCTCTTCTCTCTCTCTCTTTCTCTGCCTCTTTCCCTGTCTCTTTCTCCCTCTCTCTCTTTCTCAATCTTTATCCTTCTCTCTCTTGCCCCCCTCTTTCTCTGTCTTCCTCTCTCTCTTTTTGTCTCTCCCCCTCTCCCCCTCTCTCTGTCTCTCTTTTTCTCTCTCCCTCTTTCTTTCTCTCTCCTGCTCCCCTCTTTGTCTCTCTGTCTTTGTGTCTATCTCTCTCTGTGTCTGTGTTTCTGTCCTTCTCTCTGTTTCTCTCTCTGCATCTCTTTTTCTTGCTGTCTGTCTCTTTCTCTCTCTCCTCCCTTTGTCTGTCTTTCTCTCTTTCCCTCTCTCTTTCTCAATTTCTGTGTTTCTCTCTTTCCTGCCCAGCTCTTTCTCTTTGTATGTATGTGTGTCTTTCTCTGTCTCTGGCTCTATCTCTCTGTCTCTCTCTTTCTCTGTCTCTCTATCTCTGTCTGTCTCTCTGCCTCACTCCATCTCCTCCCTCTGTCTCTCTTTTTCTCTCTCTTTCTCTGTCTCTCTCTAACTGTGTCTCTCTTTCTCTGTCTCTCTGTCTCTGTCTGTCTGTCTGTATCTCTCTTTCTCTCATCTGGACCTATGATTTCATTGATGTAGATCTGGACCAGATACAGAACAACATACCTGGAACTGCTCATGTTAAGAGCATTAGCTGGGGCACCAAGCGGTAAGTGTCTTGCCTAAATTTCAGCATTTGAATTCCTGCCTTCTGAACTCCTAGTCCAGTCTCTAGCCCTCAATAACCCATCAGAGATCTGCCAGCCATGCTTTTCTCTAAACTTTTCAAAATCTGGTTTCTATTTTGAAGAGACAACCTAGTGTAGAGGAAGAGTCAGAATTTGTGTGTCAGCTCTGACATTCCCTAGCTGTATGATCCTGGGCAAATGACTAGCCCTCTCTGTCCCTCAGTTTGCTCATCTATAAAATGGGGATGAAAATATTCATACTACTTCCTTCTCAGAGTCGTTGTGAGGAAAGTGCTTCATAAGCCTTAAAGTACCAAACCACAGAATTTCATAGCTTGAAGGGCCCTCAGCAGCCATCTCTCTAGTCCAGCCCATACATGAAAGGAATTCCCATTATAACATACCTGTTCATTCTGATCGGTGCAATGAACACTCATGATTCCAGGAGACAGATGATGAAGCAAGCTGCCCATCCCCTGACCAAGAGGTGATGGGCTCAGGGTATAGAATGAGGCATACATTTTTGGATGTGGCTAATGTAGGAATTTGTCTTACTTGACTATTTGTATATGTTGCAAGGGGTTTTTTTAAAGGTTAGGAGGGGAGAGAAAATAACTGCTTGTTAGTTGAAAAAAATAAAATAATCCATACCAGTCAGGCCCTTTATCATCCTAGTTACCCTCCTCTGGATGATCCCCAATGTATCAACGTCATTATGATAACCGGAAACAAAAACAATACTCCAGGATGACAGAGCACTCACCTTATTCTGGGAAACCATGCCTCTCAAGCACAGATCCCTGGGATACACCACACCTCCTGCTAAGTTGACATAGAACCATTAATGACCAGTTCTAAATCTAAGTATATTATCCTTTAGTCCCCAATCCTTCATCTTCTCCACAAGAATAGTATGTGATACTTCATCACATGCTTTGCTATGGTCTAGAGACAGTCTAGCTCAGGGGTGGGGAACCTGCAGCCTGGAGGCCACATGTGACCTTCTAGGTCTTTGGGTTCAGCCTTTTGACTAAGTCCAAGGTTTACAGAACAAATCCTTTTATTAAGAGGGTTTGTTCTATGAAGTTTGGATTCAGTCAGAGGGCCAAACTTGAGGACCTACAGGGCCACATGTGGCCTCAAGGCTGCTGATTCCCCACCCCTGGCTAGGACTTCCCCCAAGTTGCTAATTTAACAGCCCTGTCAAAGAGGAAATAACATTACTCTGGCATATTCTGTCCTTGAAGAAAGCAGGCTAGCTCTTTATAATCACTGTTACTTTTACTAATTGTTCACTAATCAACTCTTTAGTGATCTGTTCTGGAATTTTTCCAAGAATTGAACTCAGGCTCACTAATGGATATTTCATGGATTCTGTTTTCTACCCTCCCCTGCCTTTTTTTTTTTAGAAAACTGGGACCATATTTGCTCTTCTTCAGTCCTTTGGTTATCTCTGCCATCCTCCACGGCCTTTCAGATATCATTGGCACAAGCTAAGCAGTCACATCTGCCCATTTTTGTAGTACCTGAAGATGTAGCTCATATGGTCCCAATGACCAGACTTATTATATGTGACTCCCTTTGCACCCTCTGCTCCAACTAGACAGGCTTATACTCCATATCCCATCTCGGTGCCTTTACATTGGCTATTCTCCATGCCTGGAGAGCCCTTCCTCCTCACCTCTGCCTCTTACAGTCTATACTTTCCTTCAAAGCTCAGTTCATATACCACTTCTTACATTAAGCCTTTCCTGGTCCCCTCTGCTGCTAGGGTCACCTTTCTCCAAAATCACCTTTTGCTAATTGTGTACAAATACTACGTGTGTGTTTGTGTGTGTGTGTGTGTGTGTGTGTGTGTGTGTACTAGTTATCTTCCCCAATGAAATGTTTCTTGAAGGCATTTATGTTCCTCGCACCTAGTAGATGCTTAATAAATCCTTGTTTATTGGTTGATAAAAGGTAACAGGGAGCTCTCCAAACATCTCTTTGCTAAGCTAATCTATCAACTCCTTGTGAGCCATTTTGTTGATTTTCTTCCATCACCTGTATGTGTTATTAAAATTGGCTGTTGAGCTCCCTCTTCATACAACTCTCGTTTTTCTTCTTCATTGAACCTGTTTCCCTTCATGTCTTCAGAATTGCATTCTTGAGGGTTTTCCATCCCTCCTAGGCTAATTTGGAAGCATTTTTGTTCCTTGGAATTCTACCTCTTCTTCCTCTGAATCCTTTGAAATCTTCTTTCCCAGACTCTCTAGATTCACATCAATCTGTGCTTGGCTTTCCTCTCCTCTATCACAAACTCAAGGAGGAAGTAGTGACTTCCTTCAAGGTTTGAATCATCTTCACTCCAACAACTAGTTCCTTCCTGTTAGTGAGAACAAAATTCAGCATAGAATTTCCCCTTGTGGTTCCTCCACATTTTGATGGATGAAATGATCAGTCAAGCAAGTCAGGAGGTAATTAGCTTCTATGCTTTTGGCAGAGAGAGAATTTTGGCAGATATTGGGAAAGTTAACCTCCCATTACTGCTGCAGCACCTCTCTGTGCCAACCTTGTGATCTGTTCCCTGAACTACTCATCTCTTTCCTCTTTCTGTTCAGGTGGTGTATAATATACTGTAGTGACAAAATTGCTTCTGTTTCTCACTCTGATATTCTCCACCACTTCTTCTAGTTCCTAGATCTCCTCTCAAAAGTATACCTTCTTAATATCCAGTGCTACTATTCCCCCAACCCCCTTTTATCTATCCTATTTCTTTTAAAATATAACCATCCAAAGCTATATCCCAGTCATGGGTTTCATCCCACCCAGTCTCAGTGATACTTATGAGGCCAAATTTATCTCCTTGTCTTAAGACCTCAAGCTCTTGCTTGTTGCTTAAAATCTGAACATCTGTGTATTGACTTTTCAGGCCATGAGTTTGGTGTTTTGTTTTGCTTTGTTTTTTACCACGGGCTTCCTTCCTGGTTTTTGTCTCTTGTGAACTCTTAGATGTCTCAATTACTATTCTTCCTTCATTGTCCCTGCTCTATTACATCTTGCTGAGTGGAGACAGGTGCAGTTTTCTCCCTTCTCCACTATTTCTAGTTAAATGGAATTTTGCTTAGATTTGCAAGATACTTAGAAAGTAAATTCTTAGATACTTTTGCTAGGTATACTCCATCTTTGCCAGGAGCATCCTTTTTTAAGCCATGGCCCAGAGATACAAATCCCATTCTTAGGACAATACCTTCTTAACCATCTGGTCACATTCCCAATCTGTTTTCCTCCTCTATGACTCTTGCCTTCAATTGGCAGCAGCGATAAAAGAATGGCCTATGGTCTTTAGTTTCATACCCAGGACTTTGCAATCTTCAGAAATACATTTGATGTTCCTTCTGGTAATAACATTTGTTCCCACATGAATCACCAGAAGTGAGTCATCCATTTGGATGTCTTGGACACACTTCTCTGTTATGACTTGGATTGATGTCTCAGGAAGACAGCAGACACCTCTATTATTTTAATTAGGTGAACAAACAGCTGCCTAAGTACCCTGAAGCAGAGAATAAACAATCACTGACGCCTTTCCCTTCTACCTCTGCCTCTCGTTGCCTGGAATCTCACCTTGGACAGCACCTGTCTATCTCTCCGATACACAGTTGCTTGGAAAACAAACAGCTGTTTCTACCTCACAGCGTCCTCTTCAGGAAGAGCTGTAAACTTGGGGGGGGTGGTTTTGTTTTTAGTTCTCAGTGTACAATGTGCCCTTTGTTTCCCTTCCTCATTGTAGAACATCTTTTTAACTCTTCCTGGACATCTCCAAATTATGCTGCCTTCACTGCAGCCATCAACCCCATCTCCCTCCCATTGGAACCTTGGGTTCTGCCTCTAGACAACTGTCTTTGATAGATCAGATATTGCCTTCTCTTGCTGGGGATCAGGCCTCCATGTCATTTCCCAGCCATCTCCACACCATGCTACCTCTGCTTTGTCCATTATCCCCATTCTTCCCCCCACCCCACCATGGAACTTTAGACTCTGCCCATGGGACGTGGACACCGATAGACTGACCTTTGTATTTCTTTCCTGGCACCAGGCCTCCTTGCCACTTCTCAGCCATGCCTACACCATGCCATACCTTACTTTTATTCCAGACTCCCTTATATATTATTTTTCCTCATTGGAAGGTAAGCTCTTTGAGGATGGGGATTGTTTTGATTGCTTGGATCTGTGTCCCCAGCACTTACTGTAGTGCCTGGCATGTAGTAAGAGCTTAATAAATGCTCTATCTGCCCTAACTTCCTGACAACAGTCAGGTTTCCCCTCCTTTATTTCAGATTCTTTTTCTCCCTCAATGAAATATAGCCTTTACTAATTTTTTTTAAAAGGACACTTCCTTGTCCCCAATAACTGGGCATGTGGAGAGGCATTCTTTGAGTCCCTTAACCTTCTCTCCTAAGGTGAAGAGTAGCCTATGTTTGGATATGGCAGAAATACAAACATCCCATGCTCATTTCAAGTGACTACAAAATATATCTTGCTTTACATAGTGATTGAGACTTTTAACCTTGCTTCCTTTTTTTAATTGTTTATGGGTGGTTACGCCTTACCTCCTTAAGAGCCTAGTTCACCTCCTTAAGACCTATACAACCTATTATCACCTCTTAATAAATTTGACAGCCCCATCCCATTTTATTACCTTAATCTCCATGACTCCTTGGTGGTATTCCACCTCCCTACCTTGTACCAACATCCCAGATTCTCTTCCAATTTATCCCACCTACCAAATCACTCTACCAATCTGCTTGACCCACTAATTTCTTCCATTACCTTTTCTTGCTTACCTTGCCTTGCCACTTACCTTCTCCTTGTCCCTTTCTCCTCAGTCTTCTTAGTCCTCCTTGATCTCACTCTTCTTCAACCTCCATTCCCTGAAACTGGAAACAGAATTTGCGCTTGGAGATTGTTCTTAAAATATTCCCCAAATTTCTCCAAATCTCCCCACTCTAAATTCAATCTTTGATCTTCTCTGATCAGTCCAAATCCCATACCAACTCACCTGCACATTTTTCTTCTCTTTATTCGGCTCAAGTTTTTCTTCTGCTGCTCCTTCTCCTACAACCTTCTTCCACAGAAGAAGCTGAACGCCAGATACCACTAGAGAATGAGAAATATGATTAAAGCATTAGAGAAATAAGATCTGTGATTACAAATATATCCCATTATGATTCAGCCTGAACAATGTCTTGGGGGAAATGAGTTCCATAGGTTTTCTATCTGCTGCCTAGAGCAATAATGCCTCTTACTGTCCTATGCTCAGCCTTTCAGACTTCAAGGGGGTCTCAGAGATTTGGCAAACAATCTCTGGCTCCCTAACTGATTTTATAGCTGTCAATCACATCCCCTCTCTGCTTTTGTCTATCCAGGCTGGAGTCCTGGTTTTAAAATATGTGTAATTTCTTCAGTAGAAAAAAAAAGAAAAAAGCGCTTCTCAGTAGCTGAGCTAACCTCTGCTGCTTCAAGAAGTATGCACACAATCCCCAGTGTGTCAGGGGGCCCAGGGGCACCTGATGAGATGTCTGGCCTTTCTTCCCTGTTGGCATTTGCATTTAGAATGCTTTGCTGTTTTACCAAAGAGTAAATTTTGTGAAAGGGGGGAAAAAAGGATTGGCTGAATTAACTGCATTTTTGTGTTTGGAAAGTTGGAGTTTGGAAAATAGATTAGACCGAAGCTCTCAAGAATCCAGGAATAATGCAGTTAAACTGCCAGCCTCAAGTCTCTGTCTTGCCTTGAACAATCTGCTAAACAGCTAAATCTATAGAACATGGGCAGCTGGGTTATGGCTAGGGGAGCACAATACCTGCATTGACCTGATAACACCCGTCTTGATATCTTCAGGGAAAGGAAATAAGTCTGGCTGTGGAACCCTATTTCTGTCGGCACATCGGAGAGGATGGCTTCTGATGCAGTTATTTTTCATTTCCACTGCATTGTCTTCTGTCTCCAAACAGGATAGAAGATGATTTGCCAGGCACCTCTCAAAAGGAACAGTGAGGCAAGCATCGCCTCCCCATCAAGGCCTGCCCACCTCTTGAAAAGGACTCCAATTAGGAAAGCATTGTCTTGTCACAAAAGCAGAAGCCCCTCTCTCCCTCCACACTGGCTGCCTCCCCCGAGAGATGAAGGCCTGCATAAGTCCTTTCCCACTAACTAGCCCCTCAGACACACAACTCTTCCATCAATGACTAGGCCATGTGGAGGATGCTCGAACAGGCCAGCCACTTCAGTCCTCCCAATGTGTTTGTCTTTGCTTAATGCCTACTCTGCAGTAGCCACCAGGAGCTGTGTATTCTTCGGGGCTTGGCAGCTGCAGGGGCTGCTGTCCGAAGGCAGAGAACTCAAAGTGCCCCAGGGCACCGACCTGCAGCCTGTTTTAAAAAAAAAACCCTTAGCCACCTCCCTCCCCCCCCCAAACTCCTCCCCACTGCAGCTGCAGCCATTGGGAAGCAGGTGGGTGCAGATGAGCCTAAAAAGCTCCTTGAAGAGCCCCCCCACCCCCATTCCCTGTTGCTTATGGAATACGCTGGCCACTCCTTCCCTCTTCTCACTGAGGTGTTCTGCATTGCAGTGACTCTGAGTGTGTGCAACGCTAGGGAGATTCTGGCAGATTGGACTGTTATAGGAACCCTGGCCCCACAGCTTCCCTTCCCACTGTTCAGTGTGTGTGTGTGTGTGTGTGTGTGTGTGTGTGTGTGTGTGTGTGTGTGCTGTTCCTCTGTTCAGGGTGGATACATCTGGGCTGTTATATGTTGTGTCCTCACTAGTGGGATGATCTCTGCTCCTATCCTAATCCTCCTCCATCCCAAACCCCCACCCCCAAAATAATCTAGAGTCAAGAAGAGGCCTGAATCTCTCAATGGAGCATGACATGGGCATCAGTAATTCTGCAATGGGCAAAGGTGAAAGGAGCTTTAGAGCTCACCTAATCCGACCCATCCCTAAACAATAAACTCCTTTAGAGCATCCTTGGAATGAAAGAGAAAAGGGACCCACATTTCCTACAGCTGCCCATTCCATTTGGGCATAGCCTAAAGAGTTAGGAAATACTGCTTTACATTCTCATCACTAGTCTCTGATCTCTGACACCTTCAGCCACATGAGACAACCAAAGGTCAGGGGCCAGGGACGAGAATTAGTCTTGAGCCAATCTTCATCTAGATTTGTACACCAGCTTCCTCCTTATTGGGCAGCTAGGTGCACTGCAGTGGATAGAGTGCCTACCCTGGAGTCAGGAAGATCTCAGTTTAAATATGGCCTCAGACACTTACTAGCTGTGTGTGACCCTGGACAAGTGACTTCACTCTGCCTCAGTTTCCTCATCTGTAAAATGATCTGAAGAAGGAAATGGCAAACCACTCCAAAGCCTTTGCCAAGAAAACCCCAAATGGGGTCATGAAGAGTCAGACACAACTAAACAACCACAACAACAACTCTTACTTATTACTGTAGTCACTGGGAGAAATGGTGGGTAGAGTGGCTGGGGGGCCCTGACCAGGCACCTGGGTGCCATCAGATTTCCCAGGCTACACTACCCTTTCACGTAGAGCCAGCTCTGTGGCCTTATGCCAAGATGGCATACATGGGGTATAGCATACCTCGGAGATGACCCATAAGGGGAACGGTTATTCAGCTCCTGCTCTTTGAGGTCCTCTGTTCTACCTGCTCCTGATCACTGCTGGATTGGGACCTCTTCAGCACAGATCCTCTACTGCCCCTCTCTCCCTGAGCCACAGGTTCCCTGGTAAGTAATGGCTGCTTACAGTCAAGCCCCAGACCATTCATAACCTCCTTAATAAGATCCAAGAGTACTCAAAAGAGATCAATCTCACAATACAAATGGAAAGTACTAAATGGATGAGGCAGCCTGGCCTCGCAGATAGAGAGCCAGCTTCAGGGCCAGGAAAAACCTGGGTTGAAGCCCCACCTCTGACATATACTGGCTAGAAGAGCCTAAGCAAGTCACAAAACAAGTGTCAAACATACTGCTTGAAATATTCTCAGGTGCTTTCAGAACCAGATCAAAATGTAATTGGGAAATATTTAACAAAATGAAGAAAAATACAATAGTACATAGATAATGTTAATATGCAGTTTTCTAAGTCAACATGCTTCAGTCTGCAGGGATTCTTGTATATCCTGCTTTTTTGTTTGTTTGTTTGTTTGTTTTTGTTTTTTAGTGAGGCAATTGGGGTTAAGTGACTTGCCCAGAGTCACACAGCTAGTGAGTGTTATATGTCTGAGGCCTGATTTGAGCTCAGGTCCTCTTGACCCCAGGGCCAGTGGCTCTATCTACTGCACCACCTAGCTGCCCCCACACTGTTTTCTATTTAAGTTTGACACCATTGCTCTAAACAGCTCTCGAAGGCTATAAGCTGCATAGAAGCTGTCTTTGTGCATTGGTAGATGGTGTTCCCTCTCCTGAAAGTCCCCTACACCTTTAAAATCGTAGTTCTAGACCCTATCCCCAAATGGATGAAAAATGCCCATTGTCCAGGGCAGTCAGAGGGCCAGTCCATTCACTTAGTCTGTCAATACTTAAGTCTGAGACAGGTGTCGTGGACAGACAATGAATCAGGCCCATAAGAAGAAGTGAATAGATAGGATTGCATTTGGATAACTTTGACCAACCATATTCTGCTCTTGGGCACAAACATTGAACACAAAGGTTCTGCTGATCACGGCTCTTTGTAGCATCCCAATCTCTGAAGAATCCAAGGTATGGCTGACCCATAAGGCAGTGGAGAGAGGCTTGACGGGGAGATCATTTGCAGTGCTAATCTGCCTGCCAGAAGCCCTACATATCCAAAACAGTGCTGTGCACAGAAGACCTATTTAACAAAGACTTGTTGGTTGATGAGGAAGGGTAAGGTTTCATTGGGGTTGGGGCCGAGGGGGAAGCCACCTGGAAGAGAACACACAGGGTCCCAAGGAAATTGCCAGGGTCTGCCAATTTTATACCAAGCTTAGAGGATCTTGCTTTCCTCTGTTCATGTCTTTGAATTTTGAGGCAGCTCGTATGATAACACAGTGCACAGGGCACAAGGCCGAGAGTCAGGATGGGGAAGGGAGAAGAATGTGGATAGTGCAGGAGTGACAGCCTGGGAAAGAACTGAGGGGTCAAGGGACTGGAGATTGAGGTAAAGATGAAACACAGGAGCGAAAGTGGAGAGGCATTAGATTGTGATCAGATAAGGGAATTTCAGAGTTCATGAACATGTTAGTGGAATATTTTGGGATAATGTCAACATCAGGGTAGCTGTCTCTGTGTGCAACTGTGGGTGGGTGGAGGAGCAGGTCATGGGATATGAGGGACCTGGACAAGTCCCTTCCTCTCCATGGGCCTCAGTTTCTTTTCTTTGCTACATGAGGTAGTGAGACTAGAAGGGTTCTGAGGTCCCTTCCAGCTTAGATGTGTAATCATATAATCTTATGAAATTTAATACAGGTACAGGCCCATGTCTGCATTCTGGGAACCTATCTTTTTCACAGCCCTGGCTAACTGGCGTTAACACAAACCTGAAAAAAAAAATGGGTTCTGCACACCACCATCTCTGTCTGTCTGTCTGTCTGTCTGTCTCTCTCTCTCTCACATACACACACACACACACACACACACACACACAATCTAGTGAGCCATGCCAAGTGGTCCTCTGGTAAGCAAAGGCCAGGGCAGCTGGTTGGATATGGCCCAGAAGCAGTAGCTTGACTTGCCATGGCTGTACCATGAAGCCTGATCCCTCGAGCACAGCAGAGCCCCCGCTTAGCCTAGCTCCCTCCCCCTCCTCCACTTTAAAAAAAAATGCTTGGGTAGCTGCTTGCCCCATAATGTTCCACCCCAGTTTGCCAATAGCTTGTGAGCACGCAGCTGCCTGCTGCAGAACCCGCCTGGGAGAGGAGAAAGAAAGCAATTACCGTCCCCCGCCCCCTCCAGATCTAGCCAGAACTGCAGCCCACGTGGCTCTGTCATTCTCTAAAGCCTCCCCAGGCACAGCGTCATCTTTGCCAAATGAGAGGAGAGGGCCCCCAGCTCCCCACTGCACCAAGTTCTTTTCCAGCCGAGCCTATAATTCAGTGGCATGGTTACGTCAATGGCACAAAAGCTGTTTCCATCTGGAACATCCGGCTGACGTTGCCTTGGGAGATGAGTCTCTGAGGCTGAGGACAGGCATCAGCCCAAACTTGGTAAAAAGGAACAAAACCAAGGCCCCAGTGAAATGGTGACAGATAGTGGTGGACTAGAAGGGGCCCTGGGTTGGGTGTCAGAAAGAGTTCATTTCAAACCCCAGTTTTGCCACTTAAGCAGTCACTTCACCTCCCTAGGACTCAGCTTCCTCATCTGCAATTTGAGGGGAATGGGCTAGATGGTCTCTGAGGTCCTTTCTGGACCTAGATCTCTAATCTTCTTGGGCTGCAATATAATCAGGCTGCAGTTTTATTTGGCTTCCCCATCAATAAGGGCTGAAACTAACCGAAAAATGGGGGAAAGCCCACCAAGCACAGTGTGAATTGAATCGTGTGCTGATTTTAAGCTATTTGCCTTCCCTTTATATTGTTTCCAAAAGCTAGAATGGCCTCCCTGCTCACTTCAATCCTACCCATCCTTCAAAGCCCACACAAGCCTCACCTCCTCCATGAAGCTTTCCCTGATTGGATCATGAAATTCAGAGTAAGAAGGGACCTTGGAGTCTCCCTCATTTTCTAACTAATCTCCCAGCCTCTCTCCACTCCAATCCAGCCTCCATTCACTTACCAGAATGATTTTCAGCCTCTCCTCAATAAACACCAGTTGGTCATGACCAACTATAGTCTTTGGTTTGATATTTTAAGTTCTTCCCAATCTAGCCCCTTCCTACCTTTCCAGTCTTCGCCCCTCCACAAACCCCACAATCCAGCTATATGAGCCTCCTTGCTGTTCCTCCCACAGGACATTCAATTCTCCAGACTCCAAGCCTTTGCACTGGCTGTGCCCTGTGCCTGGAATGCTCTCCCTCCTCACTCATCTCCACCTCTTAATTTCCCTGGCTTCCATCCAAACTCAGCTCAAATTCCAGTCTCTAGAGGCAGGAGGCCTTTCCTGGCTCTCCCACCCCCACCTCTTCAGTTGCTGGTACCTTCCTCTATGAGATTGCCTTCTCCCTACTATGTACGTGTGTATGTATATATGTGTGTGTGTATATATATATATATATATATATATATATATATATATATACTATGTACCTAGTTCTTTACTTATCTCCCCCACTGGAATAAGTGGCACTTCGCACAGTTCCTAGTATATATTAAGCCTTTAATAAATACTTTTTTAATGAATGACTGAAACTGAGGCCCCAAGGGGTAAAGTTACTTGCCCAGGGTCACATAGGGAGTAAGTGGTAGAATTAGGGTTTGAACCCAGGTCCAAGCCAACAATAATCTCAACTCTCTTCAAAATCATATGGCACTGATGGTCCAAACCAACTCGCCTAACCTCTAATTACATTGTGTTACATGGTTCCCTTACAGTTTCACGTATGTTTGTGTGGCACTAAGTTGCAAGGCACCTCAGAGGCCACCTAGAATCTCCTCTAAAACTTACCCAACAAGTGGTCATCCACACTTCTCTTGAATACCTCAGGTGAGGGGCAGCTCACCACCTCCCCAGGCAAAGCACATTCCACTTTGGGACAGCTGTCATTGCTAGGATGTTTTCCCAGACATCAAATCTAAATCTGCCTCCCTCCAACTTCCACCATGGCTCCTTTTTTCCATCAGAGTAAATTTAAGCTCTCTTTCTCATATTAGCCCTTGAAATATTTGAAAACATCTATCACATTCCTCTAAGGCATCTTATCTCCAGGCTAAACACCCCTGGTTTTGTTAAATAGTTCCCAAATGATGTGACCTAAAGCAGCGGTGGGGAACCTGCTACCTCGAGGCCACCTGTGGCCCTCTAGGTCCTCAAGTATGGCCCTTTGACTGAATCTAAACTTCACAGAGCAAATCCCCTTAATAAAAGGATTTGTTCTGTAAAACTTGAACTCAGTTCAAAGGCCACACCTGAGGACCTAGAAGGCCACATGTGACCTTGAGGCTGCAGGTTCCCCACCCCTGGACTAGAGGCTCTTCCCCATCCTAGCTGCTCTCCAGCTCATCAAGGCCCTGCCTAAAATGTGCCCAGAACAGAAGTTGTCTAACAAGGGCAGAGGTCAGAGGGCAGAGGCTCCCTCACTTCCCTAGGCTTTTCTCAGGATTATTGCATTTTGTTGTCTGGTCTAGACATGTGGGGTCAATGGTGTAGACAATTCCTGATTGGAAAACTCCCTCTACTCACACAGATCAGCAATTCTTCTCAGCCTTAGAGAGTTGCCTGAGAGGTTGAGTAATTTGCCCAGGGTCGCACAGCTAGTAGGTGTCAAAGGCAGCTGAACCCAGACCTTCCTGGATCTGAGGTCATTTTCCTCTCCACTCTACTCACACAGCCCCAAATCCTGTTGACTTTTTGTGGCCCTTAGCGTTCATCTCTGACCCAAGTCCTTCTGAGCTTTGGTGCTCCCAACAGACCACGCCACTCTTTTGGACTCAGGCTCTATTGCCTGGCCCTGCTTCTATCTTCTCTTTTCACCCTTTCTATGCATTCCCTTTGGTCTCTATGGACAGCGCCCCCTTTTCTTCCTCTTCAAAATTCCTTCTCTGTCTTCCAAATTTCACTCCTGAGCCCATCCCATCCTTCCCCGGACAGTTTTGTCTTGGAGAATTTTAGGCCATGGGGATTCTATCTAGCTTTTCT
Organism: Vombatus ursinus; assembly: GCF_900497805.2. Lineage (NCBI taxonomy): Eukaryota > Metazoa > Chordata > Mammalia > Diprotodontia > Vombatidae > Vombatus > Vombatus ursinus. Next base: position 35,228 of record NW_020944374.1, on the reverse strand, counting down.
CTGAATCTTTTGAAATCTACTCTCCCCAAAACTAGGGTAAATATCTGACTATACCAAGGTCTACCCTCCTCTATAGAACATTCAGACATAAAGTGGTCATTCTTTTTTTCCAATGTTCCTATGGTTTCTACTTTGGCAACTGGTCCATGGGCTCATCAGAGTATAGATGAACGAATGAATAACATTGATTAAGCGCTGACGATATGTGAAGCACTAAATATACAAATGTCTAAGCAAGACAATACCTGCTCTCAAGGGGCTGCCCCTCTAATAGGGGAGACAACACATATGGAAAGTTCTATCTGCAAGTCAGATGGGAAGGTCCATGGTCCTTAGGGTGCAGTGACAAAGCAGATGGTAATAGCTGTCTTCTAATATCATTTCCACTGATAAAATTATATCAGGGTTCCCTTCCTCAAGTCTCATCTCACTGTAGAGGAAGCTAGACAGTACAATGGATAGAGCTCTAGGCCTGATGTCAGGAAGACTTGACTTCAGATCTGGTCAGACACTTACTAGCTGTAGGACCCTAGGCAAGTCACTTAACCTTTCTCAGACTCAATTTCCTCATCTGTAAAATGGGGATAGTAATAATACCTACCTCATTGGATCATTATGAAGTTCAGATGAGACAATGTGTTTGTAGTGCTTTGCGAATCTTAAAGCACTACATGCCTGTTAACTATTATTCCTGCCCCCCCCAAGAAGGAAAGCTCTCCTTGACACCTAGTTACCAGGCCACACACAGCAGGAGATTCTGGGCATCATAAGGGGGTGGGACACTTGTCAGAGCTGAGGTATATACAGAAAAGGGAGGGGATGGAAAGCCAGGCACAAAATAAGCCAATGGCACCAGAGAGAAATTTTGCCCAGGTCTGGTCTTGCTGAGAGAGTATAACTATAGACATCTCAAATTTTGGTTTGCTGACTGTTGCCACAAGTTTAGGACTCCTTTAAAACCAACTGGAATGATTGATGTATGAGGATGGTCTATGATGCCCCAGCTTCTCCTTGCAGACCCTTGCACACAGCAGCAACAGTAACAGCAGCAACAGCATTCCAGACCCGGAACTTCAAGTCTGGACAATATGAGAAGTGAAACATTTCAGTCAATGATGCCTGTTCCAGACCAGTTCAGACCAGTTCTCCTCAGCAGAGCAAGAGTCCACCTGAGCTACCCAAAGATGATTTTGCTGAGGACTTGACCTCACATGACATTCTGTTTTGTCTGCATTTATTTTTCTATTACTTGGTTCCAGGGAAAGAGAAGAATGTTAATCAATTATATTGGCAGCTAGTTCTTGCAAATGCCTCTTGATTGATGGATCATATTTACAGAGCCAAGTCTTCTGCTCTGAAGGCACTGCTTTGGCTCATCATGGAAAAACACTGTATTGCTCTGGGCACACAATACAACCTCTCACAGCCTCAGAATTCTCATCACTCTGATTTCTTAAAGGCAGGGCAAGACAAAGACAGCTAGGCTTGTCCTCAATTGCAAACCAGCAAGCAAAGACCAGATTGCCCACCCCTGCCCCATCTGAATGTTCACCAACAGTATGGTTTTAATCAAACACTGCTGCAACCCACCAAAAATGAGCTGGGCATCCTTCAACGTGCCACAGAAAAGAACAATTATCCAATTGAAGATGCTTTCTTGCTATTAGATCTAAGATCTCAGAGGTGCAACTCCCTCATTTTGCAGAGGAGGAAGCTGAGGCCTACATAAGTGAAATGACTTGCCCAAGGTCATACACAGGATCTTACATCTAGATCTGAAAGGGATCTCAAAGGCCATCTAGTCTAGCCTTCTCATTTTACAGATGAGGAAATTGAGACCCAGGGAGGAGAAGGGACCTGCCCAAAGATCACCTAGGTAGAATCAAAGAGAAGATGATACTGTTTTAGCTTCAAGGATAAAATATAAGCTCCTCTGTTTGGCTTTTAAAGCCCTTCACAGCCTGGCCCCAGTCTGTTTCCAGCCTCCAAGGATATCCCTCCCCCTCTTGTATTCAACAATGGAGCCAAACTGACCTTCTTTTGGTTCCTCACTCCTACCCACTCAGCAACCAGCCATGGCTGGACTACTCTCCTTCCCTTCCTCTGCTTTCTAGAGTGCATCTCTTCCTTCAAGATACTCAAGTGCCATCTTTTGCATGGAGACTTTTCTGTATCCCCTCCCCAACTGCTACTGCCTTCTCTCCCTAACTACCTTGGATTGAGGGGGCCATCTCCAGTTGTCCTGATCGATATCTTGCCACTGGACCCAGATGGCTCCAGAGGAGAAAGTGAGGTTGGTGATTTTGCATGGCACTCCCTTACTTCAATCCAATTCACTTGCAAGTCATGGCATCACCTTCCTGATGTCATGGTCCTCTTCGAGAACAAAGGACAAGCCATGACAACCTTGGATTGAACTACCATGCAAAGATCTATATTTATTCACTTTATGCCTGTTAAGTATATAACTATATATGCATATGCTATCTTCTCCACCCAAAAAAAATAAACATCTTGAGGGCAAAGGACTGTTTCATTTTGTTTCTGTGTCTCTACCACCTAGCACAGGGCCTGGCACATAGTAGAATTCTTTGCTTTTTGATTGATTGACATAGAATGAATGAAAATTATCAAATAATAAATACATCATGGCAATAATACAATGCACAATGAAATACAGCTCAGGGGCAGCTAAGTGGCTCAATGGATAGAGCACCAGCCTTGGAGTCAGGAAGACCTACATTCAAATCCGGCCTCAGACACTTGACACTTAGTAGCTGTGTGACCCTGGGCAAGTCACTTAACCCCATTGTCTAGATAAAAAAAAAAACACTTAGCTCAGCTGTGCTCTTGAAACCTGTTCCAGAGACTCCAGCGGTCGCCAAATAGTACAAGTTGCCTCTAACTGGAGAGCTCTAGGAAATACACAATTATTTGCTTAGCCCCAAACACATCTCACACTTTCCCCCTTCTATGCTTTTATACACACTCTTCCTTTAGATTTGAAATGCCCTGCCTCTGCCCATCTCTACCTTGTGAGATCAGGGTAAAACAAGATGGCTGCCCTATGGCTCCACTCACCATCTCCATCACTCCTCAGAGCACAATTCCCTTTCCTGGCTCCCACTTCCACTTTTGCGCCATCTTCGTCTATTAGAATCCAAATGCTTTGAGAGCAGAGACTAGCTCACTTTTGTATTCGTATCCCCAGAAACTTGTGTAGTGCCTAGCACATAGTAGGTGCTTAATAAGATGAAAATTACATGAAATCAACACATATACCTATGAAAGTCTAGAGCTATGATTTCATTGTTGAGGAAACCTCAATCTCACAATTCAGGACTTAGAGAGTTGCCTAGAGTATTAAGAGGGCAAGTGACTCACCCAGAGTCACACAGTCAACGTGTGAGAGGTGAGATTTGACCCCAGGTCTTCCTGACTCCCAGACCAACCCTCTATTCACTGTGCCACACTGCCTCTGATGTGAGATGAAAGGGAAGTAGAATCAGGGAGGCCAAGGAAAATGCTTCTGAATGGGGAGGGTTGTGTGGCTGATAAGGCAGCTGTTGCCCTCCCTTTCTGGAGTTATTAACCTGTACCAGGATAACTTCTGTCCACACTGATGGGGAAAACCTAATTTCCCATAGGCACCCTTCATCCTCTGGTCACAGCTAAGTCTGAATCTCTTAGCAGTAGCTTTCATTTTTCCTAATAGTGTCATCTCCCTCTTCTGATCCCTTGTCCACCCCAGTTCCTAAATGCTCAGCTTTTTGAATGGAGCCAGATCTCTCACTGAGCAATGGTTAGAGAGGAAATGACGGGTCTCCCAATTTCCCTTAAGGCACTAAGGGCAGTAATGACTTTGTGTCCTTGGACTTGCTCAAGCCAACCTTGTCCACCCATTTAATTTCTTGGCCAGCATAACAAATCTGGGTAATGAATTTTAAATGGAATAGTCTGTATCTGAGAAGTCTTTTATTATAAAATATAATCATTAAAATAACAGCTGTGGATAGGGCCAAGTTCAATCTTTTTTTTTTTTTTAGTTTTGTATTCACTGTCCTGAGATGAACCACTGCTATAAAGAATATATTATCTTAGCCCATCCAGAGATCTGGAATTTTTTAACATTTTTATTTAAAGTTTTGAGTTCCAAATTCTATCCCTCCCTCTCTTTTCTCCTCCCTGAGATAGTAAGCAATCAGATATAGGTTATACATGTGCAATTAAGTTTGACATTTCCATATTAGTTATTTTGTACAAGAAGACTCAAAAGAAAAAAATGAAAGTGAAAAATAGCATGTTTCAGTCTGTATTCAATCAATATCAGTTCTTTCTCTAAAGGCAGATAGTATGCTTCATCATTAGTCCTTTGGAATTGTCTTGGATCATTGTATTGCTGAGAATGGCTAACTCATTCATAGTTCTTCACTGAACAATATTGTTGTTACTGTGTACTGGTTCTGCTCACTTCACTATGCATCAGTTCATGTAAGTCTTTGCAGGTTTTTATGAAATCATCCTGCTCATCATTTCTTATAGCACAATAATATTCCATTACAATCAGATACCACAATTTGTTTAGTCACTCTGGGAAGACATTTGAAAGAAGATTCCTGATCGGTAACATGGAGCTGAGTCTCTGGAGAGGGAAATAGCTATTCCTTGAAGACATCATCATCTTTCTGAGGTTTATTTCATCTAAATAAAAAATGGTTGGGGGCAGCTAGGTGGCACAGTGGATAGAGCACTGGCTCTGAAGTCAGTAAGACCTGAGTTCAAACTCAGCCTCAGATACTTACTAGCTGTGTGACCCTGGACTAGTCACTTAACCCCAATTGCCTATAAACAAATGAATGAATAAATAACTAGATAGATAGAGAAATGAATGAATGAATGAATAAAAGATGTTTGTTAAAGCTTTCCCTGTCTTCTCCTTGCCAATAACAATATGATCCTTCCTATTGATTCAATGTCAGCAAGGACATAACTTTTCTTTTGTTTTCTGGGGAAAAGATGAGTGTGCACTGAGCCAGTCAGCATCACAGACATACCCACTGAAGCCCTGAAAACTTCAAACAACATCCCAGACCAAAAAATAAGGAATGGCAACTGAGCCTTCCCCTGCTCCCAGCTAAGCACAAGTATGTCTCCCCAAGCCTGCTTATAGCTTCTTACCAACCCATTTCTTTGGGGAAAAGTAGAAAAAGAAGTGGAGCAGAGGAGGGGTAGAGGGATAACAGAACCAAAGAATTAGAAAGAACCTCAGAAGTCATTGATCCCAACCAGAAAGATATGGGTTCAAATTGTACCTTAACACTTACAGGTTGTGTGACCCTAAGCAAATCACTTAGCCTCTCAGGACCTCCATTTTCACTTCTATAGAAGGAGGGAGTTGGATTCGATGGTTCTCCCTCCCCCCCACCTTCCCCTAGGATAAATTCATCATCACCAGAAAACTCACCATCATGGTGCTTGCTTCAATTTTGGTATTCACACCTTATCAATATGCTCAGTTGCTTCAGTCTTTTTGATTAGAGGGCTAGTGGGCACAGCAAAACACTCCTTCTATAGTTTCCCTTTGTTGTTGTTGTTATTATTGTTTTTCCTTCATTCTCGAAAAGGATCATGGCATCAGGAAGGTGATGCCATGACTTGCAAGTGAATTGGATTGAAGTGAGGGAGGACTGTGCAAAGCCACCAACCTCACTTTCTTCTCCAGAACCGTCTGGGTCCAGTGGCAAAACGTAAAGCAGGATGACTATAGATGGCTCCCAGCTTCCCTTTATAAAGGACTCAAAATCCCAGTCATCTCTGTCATCCCTCCTCCCTTGCAGCTTCCAATTAAATTGTGATCTTCTTGAGGGCTGGGACTCTTTTAATCTTCCATTTTTATCCTCAGTGCTTTGCTCGTAGTAAGTGCTTAATAAAGGCTTCATTCATTCAAACTCTCTCACACAATTTTGTGGACAAGATAGGGAGAGGCAGTAGACTAGATAGTTAAGTGTCTTTGGAACCATTGGGTCCATGGCCACTTGGAAGGAGGTCTGTGTTGCAGAACCCCTGGTGTCTTCTTGAGGGCAAGGACTGTCTTTTGTTGAATTTTGTTTCCCTAGAGCTTAGCCCAGTTCCTGGTACATAGTAGGCACTTAATAAATGCTTATTGACTAACTGTTTTTGACCTTGTGTGGTCTAACACTTTTATCAGTGAGTTGGATAAAGGCAGAGATGGCATATCTACCAAGTTTGCAAGTTAAACAAAGTTGGGAGAGATAAATAACACATGGAGTGACAAAGTCAGAACATAAAAAAGACCTCAGTAGGCTAGAGTGGTGGACCACATCTAAGAAGATGAAGTATTATAAGGACAAATGTAAAGTATTACAATCAAATTAAAAAATCAATTCCATGAGTACATGGTTAGCCAGCAGTTTCTCATGAAAAAAGTCTGGAGTTTGTAGCACACTCCAAGCTCAATATGAGTCAGAAGTTTGATATGTCAGCCCAAAAAAGTTCACTTGAACTCGGGCTGCATTTAGAGCAGCATAATGTCCAGTAGTAGGGAAGAGAGAGCTACATAATACTCTGCCCTGGTCAGATGACATCTGGAGTCATTGCTCCATACTAGATACCACATTTAGGAACAACATTGAGCAGTGGGACTTTCACCAGTACAGTCTTGAACAGACTCTGCAAATGGCTAACAAACAGTGCATAGAACTGAATAGGAAGGAAGAGGAGAGTTAGATAACTAGGTATCCTTTGGGAAATTTCACAGTTCTTTTAAAGATTCCAAGCTTCTCCCTGAAACAAAGGCAGATCTTTTTAACACCGATATTCTTTGGGTGGTTTTGAATGACTAAGTTATAAGGTTCTATAATCTCTTAAGAACTAAAGTTGGGGATCACCCAACAGGCAATGGATGGAGAGTACAAGCTGGCTGTAACACATTACAAACAAGGAATTAGGCAGGGGTCCTGAAGTAAGTGTTCAATTGGTTCAGTTGTGTCTGACTCTCCATGACTCCATTTGGGGTTTTCTTGGCAAAGATACTGGAGTGGTTTCCTTCTCAAGCTCACTTTACAGATGAGGAAACAGAGGCAAACAGGGTTAAGTGACTTGCTCAGGATCACACAGCTGGTAAGTGTCTCCAGGGCAGATACTCTATCCACTGCAGCACCACCTAGCTGCCCCTCCTGAAGTAAAACTTGACGCTAAAGAAATGTATGACCAAAAACAAAGACAGGCCAATTGCAAAGCAAGCTCAAGGTATAACTGACCAATAGATTGTGCTCCACTGGTATCCAGACGATGTCAAGAGAATGCAAAGAAATCTCCAAGCACACTGATTGGATGAATTCCTTGCGGCAAAATGATGGGAGGACATAGATGAGACTTGCCCATGTTCAATGGGAATGGATGGGTTGCTATCTGCATTATTAGAAAGAAGAATCAAAGGGGCAGCTAGGTGGCACAGTGGATAGAGCACTGGCCCTGAAGTCAGGAGGACCTGAGTTCAAATCTGGCCTCAGACCAAACACTTGACACATACTAGCTGTGTGATCTTGGGCAAGTCACTTAACTCTGATTGCCTCACAAAAAAAAAGAAAAAAAAAGAAAGAAGAATCAAATTTATATCAGAGGTCAATTGGAGCATTGATAAGCAAGATAGCAACCAGAGGCAGACAATCAAAAGAGCAAAGGGCAACAAGGTAATAGTCAAAATAACAGCCGGGTTGTTTACAATAGTTTTACAAAGGACAGTCGTGTACATTATCTCATTTGAGCTTCCTGACTCTGGGAGGAAGGTGTTACAAATTCAGTCATTATTCCCTTGTGAGGAGGATCAAGTGAAGGGTGGGAGAGGATGCTATACCTGGAGAAGAGAAGAGAAGAGTCAGGGGAAACATGTGAGTTATTTCAAGTATTTGAGGGGCAATCACATGGCAGAAAGACCAAACTTGTTTTATTTGACCCCAGAAAGCAGAACCAAGAGCAGCAAGTGGAAATTACAAAGAGGAAGATTTAGGCTTGATGTCATCACAATGAGAACTGTCCAAAAGGAGGAGGAACTGCTTTGGTTGGTGGTGGGTTTCCTACTCCCTGCTCCCAACTGGAGGTCTTCAAGCAAAGGCTGGATGAATACTTATCAGGACTACTGTAGGGAAGAGTCTTGTTCAGGCATAGATTGGACAAGATGGCCTCTCTGAAGCTCCTTCTAATTTTGAGATTCTGGGATTCCATGAGAGAGGCTGGTGGCCTCATAAGGCCTCCTGGCAGCAGTGGTTGTGTTACTGCTTCCATAGATTAAAAGATCTGCCTCCCTGGGTGTCTTAACATCATGACGCCTCCTGCAGAGGTTAGCTAGCTTAGGCTGGAACCAGGAGGAAATTAGAGACTAGGGAGTAAAGGAAATTCTGCAGCTTGAATTGGTCAAGCACTCTTTTCAATCCTGGAACTGTCCACATATGATAAGGTGATCAGACAATGGGTCAGAAGAAAATTTACAGGGGTCCCTTTGCTGGCACCAGGGGCAAGGCTCTGTTGCATTGCCCATACATGGATCTGGGTCACAGTCCTGGGTCTTAGTTCCAGTGTAAAGAGGAGCACTAGCACAGCAGAGCTTGTGACCGCAGGGGAGCAGGGACTCTGATCATAGTTCCAGAGTTGAAAAGAGTGCTTTTGGTCACTAACAAACCAGTTCCCAGTACAGGAGAGTATTAAACACACCTCTCCCTAGATTATACCACCTTGGAAGAGCCAAAAACTTACAGGTCCCCAGAATTACCTCTGAAAACAGCTGCATGAAAAACCTAAAGCTTAGGACAGTGCCCTCTCCACTTGGGAAGCAGAGCCCCACTTTAGCATAGAGTTAAAAGTCAAGAAATAGGCTGGAAAATGAGCAAACAACAGGAAAAAATTCTGACCAAAGAAAGTTACTATGGTGACAAGGAAGATCAAAACACACACTCAGAAGAAGACAACAAAGTCAAAATTCCAGCATCCAAAGCCTCAGAGAAAAATATGAATTGACCCCAGGCTATGGAAGAGCTCAAAAAGGATTTTAAAAAATCAAGTAAGAGAGGTAGAGGAAAAATTGGGAAAAGAAATGAAAGTGATGCAAGAAAATCATGAAAAAAAGAGTCAATAGCTTGGTAAAGGAGGCACAAAAAATACTGAAGAAAATAACACCTTAAAAAACAGAATAGGCCAAATGGTAAAAGAGGCACAAAAATCCAATGAAGAGAAGAATGCCTTGAAAAGCAGAATTGGCCAAACAGAAAAAGAGGCACAACAATTTACTGAAGAAAAATCTCCTTAAAAAGTAGAATTGGCCAAATGGAAAAGGAGGTACAGAAGCTCACTGAAGAAAATAATTCCTTAAAAGTTAGAATTAAGCAAACAGAAGCTAATGACTTTATGAGACATCAAGAAAAAATCAAATAAAATCAAAAGAATGAAAAATAGAAGAATATGCAAAATATTTCATTGGATAAACAACTGACCTGGAAATTAGATCCAGGAGAGATCATTTAAGAATTATTGGACTAGGGGCAGCTAGGCGGCACAGTGGATAGAGCACCAGCCCTGAAGTCAGGAGGACCTGAGTTCAAATCTGGCCTCAGACCAAACTCTTGACACTTACTAGCTATGTGACCCTGAGCAAGTCACTTAACCCCAATTGCCTAAAAATAAAAAAAATAATAATTATTGGACTACCTTGAAAGTCATGATCAAAAAAAGAGCCTAGAAATCATCTTTCAATAAATTATCAAGGAAAATTGCCCTAATATTCTAGAATTAGAAGGTAAAATAGAAATTGAAAGTATCCATCAATCACCCCTGAAAGAGATCCAAAAATGAAAATTCCAAGGAATATTATAGCCAAAATCCAGAGCTCCCAGATGAAGGAGAAAATACTGCAAGCAGCCAAAAAAAACCAATTCAAATATCGTGGAACCATAGTCAGAATAACACAAAATTTAGCAGCTTCTACATTAAAGGATCAGAGGGCTTAGAATATGATATTATAGAGGGCAAAAGAGATCACCTATCCAGCAAAATTGAGTAGAATCCTTCAGGGGGAAAATGGATATTCAATGAAATAGAAGACTTTCAAGCATTCCTGATGAAAAGACCAGAGCTCAATAGAAATTTTAACTTTCAAATACAAGACTCAAGAGAAGCATAAAAGGGTAAACAGGAAAGAAAAATCACAAGGGATTAGATAAGGTTAAACTGTTTATATTCCTACATGGGAAAATTATATTTACAACTCCTAAAAACTTTCTCATCATTAGGGCAGTTAGAAGGAATATACATAGACAGAAAGCAGAGATGTGAGTTGAATGTGATAGTATGATTATTTAACAATAAAATTAAGGTATGAGAAAGAAGAATGCACTGGGAGAAGGGGAAAGGGAGAGGCAGAATGGGATAAATTATCTGACATAAAAGAGGCCTGAAAGAGATTTTACAGTGGAGGGAAAGTGGGAAGGGGAACACATGAACCTTATTCTCATTGGAATAATATACACACTCAGTTGGGTGTAGAAATCTTACTATATGGGAAAGTGAGAAGAGAAGGGGATGAGAGAAGGGGGAAGCTAATAGAAGGGAGGGCAGTTTGGGGAAGGTAAAAGTCAGAAGCAAAACACTTTTGAGAATGGACAGGATAAAAGGAGAAAGAGTAGGATAAACAGGGGAAATAGGATGGAGGGAAATACATAGTTGGTAATTATTACTGTGTTTCTCTAATAAAGACTTCATTTCTCAAACATATAGAAAACTGAGTCAAATTTATAGAAATAAGAGTCATTCCTCAATTGATAAGTGGTCAAAGGATATGAACAGCCAGTTTTCAGACAAAGTAATCAAAGCTATCTATAGTCATATAAAAAAATGCTCTAAATCACTATTGAGAGTAATGCAAATTAAAGCAACTGAGCTACTACCTCACATCTGTCAGACTGACTAAGGAAAAGGAAAATGACAAATGTTGGAGGGGATGTGGAAAAATTAAAACACTAATGTATTATTGGTGAAGTTGTATACTTATTCAACCATTCTGGAGAGCAATTTTGAACTATGTCCTCAGGGATATAAAACCATGCATACCCTTTGACCAAGCAATATCACTACTAGGTCTGTTTACCAAAGAGATAAAAACTTGAAAAAAGACCTATGTGTACAAAAAGTGGTGGCAAAGAATTGGAAATTGAGGGGATGCCCATCAATTGGGGAATAGCTGAACAAGTTATATATGATTGTGATGGAATGCTATTGTGCTTTAGAAAAAGAGCAGGATGCTTTCAGAAAAACATAGAAAGACTTACATGAACTGATGTAAAGTGAAATGAGCAGAACCAGGAGAACATTTTACACAATAACAATATTTTATGATGACCTACTTTGAATAACTTAGCTATTCTCAGCAATACAATGATCCGAGATAATTCTGTAGGACTTATGATGAAAGGTGCTGTGCATCTCCAGAGAAAGAACTGGTAGAGCCTGAATGCAGATCAAAGTAATTTTTTCTTTACTTTGTTTTCTTAGGGTTTTTTTCTGTGTTTTCTTTCACAGAATGACTTACATGGAAATATGTCTTGCATGACTATACATGTATAACCTGTGTCAAATTGCTTACCTTCTCAATAAGCAATTGAGGGAGGGAGGAAGAGGAAGGGGAGGGAGGGAGAGAATTTGGAATTCAAAATTTGAAAAAAAAATGTTAAAATTGTTTTTACATGTAATTGGGAAAAACTAAAACGTTAAATAAAATTTAAAAAAAAATACAGTCCTAGGGGCAGCTAGGTAGTGCAGTAGATAAAGTACCAGCCCTGGAGTCAAGAGGACCTAGGTTCAAATCCGACCTCAGAGACTTGACTAGCTGTGTGACCTTGGGCAAATCATTTAACCCCACTACCTAGCCAAAAAAAAAAACAAAAAAAAACATTCCTTTCCTGCTCTAGATATATGATCTTAATGTGACTTTGGGCAAGTGATTTAATGAGTCCGTGCCTCAGTTTTCCCATCTGTAAAATGAGGAAGTTGAACTTGATGGCCTCTGAGATACCTTCCAGCTCTGGATCTAGGAGTCTATGACTGGACAACAATTCCAAAACAACACAACCCATTGGTTTCTAGAGTTCTGAGCTAATGACTAAAATTTCCATAAAAAGCAGGGCTCAGATGTGGAGAATTCTAAGTGATGACATCTCCTGAGAACTCAGGGGCTAGCCTCAAGCCCCTTTTTGTGTAAACTGTCCCAACTTTGCTAAAACTTGAGCTTACTTTCTTGCTTCAGTAAGTGGGAAAACACAATCTTGTCCATATTGAGCATTCTCAGGGCTACCACCCCCCTCATTCATGGCCCAGAGCTAGAGATGGAGATGAAGGTGAAGAATACTGAATAACACAGCCTGAGACTCACAGTACTGCCTTTGGTAGGGCTCCAGTCAAGGACAGTCGCCATTTGTTCCTCCACATGCACACTGGCTTTGAGCCCCACCATGTTGCTTGCCTCACACAGTTTTTGCCTCTCACTACTGTCACCAAGAGTAGCTTGGAATTAGGGCTTCCATACACCACTGTCCTCCTTCCTTGCCTTCTATGTAGGGTCCATCTCACGGCTACTGCATTCCTCCTTAGCCCCACAACCATCACCAAGCTTCACTCTTCTCTGTAATTTGTATGTCTTCCAGTAGGTGGTGATCGTTCCCCTTTCCAGAGGGAAAGCCGAGCCAAGTTTCTTATGAGTGTTCATTATGGTTCAAAAACCTCTATAACTCCATTATTCTTTTTATTAAGGCAATTGGGGTTAAGTGACTTGCCCAGGGTCACACAGCTAGTAAATGTCAAGTGTTTGGTCTGAGGCTGGATTTGAACTCAGGTCCTCCTGACTTCAGGGCCAGTGCTCTCTCCACTGTGCCACCTGGCTGCCTCTATAACTCCATTATTCTTAAGCTTCTTTTATATATGGTCCCTGCAATCCCAAACCTTATTTGGTAGGCTTCTTGGAGGTTGTGGCTCATAGGAAGTTTTACTTCCTCTACTGCACAATGAGTCTGTCTCCAATCCCATGCAGGCTGAGTCACTCTCATCTGCCCCTCTCTCCCCTGATATCCAGGTGGAGACTCTCCTATCCATGTCAGCACCCAACACTGGGTTTCAGACTTCAGGAAAGCACCCCTTCAATCTCTTCTCTCTCTGTCTCTGTCTCTCTCTCTCCCTTTCTCTCTTCCTCCCTCTGTCTCTCTCTGTCTCAGTCTCTCTTTCTCTGTCTCTCTATCTCTCTCTGTCTCTCTCTCTGTGTTTCTCTGTCTCTGTCTCTCTGTCTCACTCTCTCTGTGTCTCCCTCGCTCCCTCCTTCACTCCCCCTCCATGTGTCTCTCTTCAATTATGTCTTTTTCATTCAATCTATAAGCATTTATTGAGTGCTTATTATATGCTAGGCATTGCGCTAAACTCTATCCCTCCTCTTCCCGGAGTCAGCTGGAACAATTTATGCAAATTACCTAGGGCTCCTTCTAGAACGGAAAGAGTAGCACTCTGGCAGGTGCTCTGACAGGAGAGGATTTGTATTCCTCTCTTATATTACCATCATCACTACTCCACGAAAGCCCAAAGTCTCTTCAACCATTGGCAAAAAGAAAAGGTATATTCATCAACAGATTACACATCCTAAGGGGGCCAGGATGGGTTTGAGGGGGGGAAGTTTATTGCTTGTCTCAGACATCCTTCAAACTGACCTGCAAAGCAAATACATTTAAAGAAACATGGAGCTTGGACCAAGATGTTGGCTGGAGGCTAAAGGCATTTCCATGATTTGCATTTTATGTACACTGACTGAACACACACACAGACACACACACAGGCAAGTGTCTCAGCCACACCAAGGCCATTATATTAAGTTCTCTCTCAAATAAAGCTTCACCATCAAGACTAATGAAGAGATGACTCAGTGGCTTCTCTAGGCTCCAAATGTATCCTGGCTACTTAGCCCGCAGAGCCAAGAAGCTGGGCCTCATTTATATTGCTGTGTTAAAGGTTCCCAGCCCCCTCTGACACCACAGCTAGACAAACTAGAGAAAGAATTGGACTTGAAGGTTGGGTATTTGATGTGTTTGTTTTTTGTGTTTGTTTTTCCCAATGTGCATTTCCACTTTGGACAATTCACCTCCCAATTTCTGAGCTAATGTCAGACCCCATCCCACAATTCCACAGGTTACTTCATTCTAGATGGCTTAGAAGGCTTTGCGGGAAAGAGTAGATTGTAAACAGAGCCATCTCACCACACATTATCAAGTGGAACAGACAATGGGAAGCAAGGGTGTGCGACTCTGGCCACGACATGAACATTTAAGTTCTGAAACTTTCCTCCACAAATCAAGTGCCTGAAAACTAGGGAGAGCAGCATGAGCAGCTGATATCTCCTAAAGCTAGGGTAAAGAAATCTGGAGTTGGGGGACAGAGGTTTAAATGTTTCCTCTGTGATATTAGGCATAACACTTAACTTAATTGGGCCTCAGTTTCCTCCTCTGTAAAATGAAGGGATTGGACTAAGTGACCTCTGAGGTCACTGCCAGCTCTAAATTGTGCTATGATGAAAAATAAAAGAATCCAGTCTTACAGCACCAGCTCTGACTTAAAAAATAACAAACAATCCCACCAGGGCTGGATTTATCATGTCAGTGTCATCACACACATAAAAAGGGTGGCCACAATTTGCTTCTCCAAGTGTGTCTCCTGAGGGAATTGAATTTGAAGAAAAGGTTCTGGTCTTTGGAATCCAAGTGGCTGTTTCCTCAGTGGATGGCCCAGAGTGAAGGAAGGAAAAGTGAGAAGGGAGGGAAAGTGCTCCCTTTTAAGAGCATCCTCTAACAACAGAAAAATGCTTGCCTTTCCTTCCTTCCTTTCTTTCTTTCTTTTTTCTTTCTTTCTTTCTCCCTCCCTCTCTTTCTGTCTTTATTTCTCTTCCTTCCTTCCTTCCTTTCTTTTTTCTTTCTTTTCTTCCTTTCTTCTTTCTTTCTTTTTCTTTCTTTCTCCCTCCCTCTCTTTCTATCTTTATTTCTCTTCCTTCCTTTCTTTTTCTTCCTTTTTCTTCCTTTCCTTCCTTCCTTTTTCTTTCTTCCTTTCTTTTTTCTTTCTTTCTTTCTCCCTCTCTCTCTTTCTGTCTTTATCTTCCTTCCTTTTTTCTTTCTTCCTTTTTCTTCCTTCTTTCCTTCCTTCCTTTCTTTCTATTTCTTCCTTTCTTTTTTCTTTCTTTCCTACCTTCTTTCCTTCCTTTCTTCTTTCTTTCTTTCTTTCTTTCTTTCTTTCTTTCTTTCTTTCTTTCTTTCTGCTTTTTTACTTTTTCCCTTTACAAAGAGACCTGTCATGAGAGGAGAGGAGAAATGCTGTTCACCAGACAGTTTTGTCAGAAAATTCTACTAAGGCATTCTTTTCCAATTGTCTGTACAGTCCTTCCAAACCTTAAGGGGGCAGTTTTATCAAGGACAGGATGGGAGACAGATAAAAACAACAAAGCCTCAAAGCTGCCTGAGGGGAACAATGCAGCCCTAGCAGGAGCCACAGCTGGCAAGCTGGGCTGGACTAGGCTGGCACCCAGCTTCCTAGCACTCATTTATCCCACCTGGCTCAGGCTTTCTGGCCCTCTGGCCATACCTTCTTTCACCAGCTCTGGGCTGAGGAACTGACTGAACTCAAATACATATGATCATGAAGATCAGAAACCTACAGCTGGAGGGCCCCTCAGAGACCCAAGATCTAGAGCTCATAGGGATCTCAGAGGTTATGCAGTCCAGCCCTCTCATTTTACAGAGGAGAAAACTGAAGCCCAGAGAGATTGAGTGACTTTCCCAACATCACTCAGGTAGGATCAGAACTGGGATTCAAAGCCAGGTCCTCTGATTCTAAATCCAATGTTCTTACCACTGCACCTCACTGCCTCAGGGTCCCCTCCTCAAACCTGCTCTGAGATAAGGCTTCTATTCCCAACCACCCTCATCCCATGGTATGATACATAGCTGCCTACTATGCACCAGACACTCTGCTAATCACTATGGGTAGAAAGAAAGGCAAAAAGTCCCTCCTCTCTTTATGCCCATCCCAGTCACCTATTTTGCTATAAACATTAGACTTTTGTTATTTTGGTCTAAAGTTACATTAGAATTTTTAGGAGAGGAGGTAATCAATTCACTCTGCTGGCTTATATCAAGCTTTCAGCCGACTAAGGCTTCTCTCCCATGACTTGATGTCCATCAACGTTCCCTTAACGTTGTTACTAAAGTTACACAATTGAACTCAGATGTAGGACTTTGTTAATGGCCACTGAATTTGATCTTGTTAGATTTGGCCCATTGTTCCAAATTAGTGAGATATTTTTGAATCCTGTCATCCAGTGTGACAACTACCCCTTGCAGCCTTGTGTCTGAATAGCCAGTTTAATAAACATGACATCTATGTTTTCAGCTGAGTTGTCATTAAAAATATTGAAGAGAACCACATTGTACCAAGGATAGAACCTCATGGCACACCATTTGAGACCTCCTTTCAGGTTGATATTGGTTCATTAATCAACACTCTTTGGATATAGTTCATTAAGCAGCTATGCATTCATTTAATTAAACAATCACAACTCTTCATCTTGTTCTTGGCAATATAATGAGAGCCTTTCTCACATACTATACTGAAGTTAAATGATAGTAGGTCTGTGGTTACTCCCAAATCTAGTTTCATAACTAGTCTCTACTGGTTTTCCGTACCTGTAGTTGTTAGTAGTTCAGGTAACAAAGACACTAAAGTCAGTAGATGCCCAGAAGAGATAATCTAGGGTTCAAAAGCACAATGTGAGCACATTTGCTCATGAGAAGACATGGCCACCTGTCAACAACTGTAGAGAGAATCATGCCAAGAAGCCAAAAAAGACCATGCTAAGTGCTTTACAAATATTTCTCAAAACAATCCTAGGATGTAGGTAACCCATTTTTCAGCTGACTTGCCCAGGGTCACACAGCTAGTGTTTGAGACTGGATTTGAACTCAGGTCTTCCTGAGGCCCAGAGCTCTATCCACTGCAGTGCCCCCTAGCTATACTATCAAATCTTCATTTGGATCTGTATTTTTGTTTGTGTTCCCTGCATTAACTTCTATTTTTATTATGGTCTGTAAAGGATGTGTTTAGAGTTTTTTACTTTTCCACATTTATTTATAATATATTCCCTAGCACATGGTTTATTTTATTTAAAAGGTATCATAAGAAATGCATATTCTTTAATGTTCCAATTAAGAAGACTTCTTTAGTCTTTTAAATCTAACTTCTCTGACAGTTTGTAGAGTTCTATATTTCCTTTTTGTTTGTTTCTCAGTTAGATTTGTCCAGCTCTGAGAACAACATTAAAGTTTCCTCTTGGTCCCTGAGGTTTGTAGAAGCTGCTTTGGCTCTCCATCCAGCCCAGCTTTAGCTTTCTGCACTAAAAGGGAAGAAATTTCCTTTCTCTGGCTCCTGGTCATAGGCAGTTTTCCTGCCACCCTCATAGTCTATACCCTGGGAGGTAGGAGCTACTATTATCCCCATTTTACAGATGAAAATAATGAGACAGAGAGAGGTTAAGCAACTCTTCCTGACAGTCCAGCACTTTATCTACTAGACCAGGTAACAGGCTCCAGATGTCAATCCAGAGAAGATAATGTCTTCTAGCTTAGACCCCCAGACATGGGTCCCAGTAACTAGTTGAATCAAATTTCATGTACGTGAAAACTTTTCTAGGAGCATTTGAAGCAGGGGCCAGGACTCTCCTTGGGTTTTATAAGGACACTGCGGCTAATATTCCTCCAAGAGAAAGCTGACGAAGGCCCAGGAAAAAAATATGCGTGGGTTCCTAGAACAGGCATTTGAGTTCTCCAAAGGACGCAGCAAATTGTCTAGGAGATTCACGGGTTGCCATGGTGAAGCTATGAGGAGCCCGGCTCCTGGAGAGCTGATGAATTTGTTTTCCAAATGCATCAAATCAGGCTGGGAGCAGGGGGAGGAGTAGCAGGGGGGAAATATCAAAGCCAGCCATGGCCACAAGGGTCCAGGCCTCATTTGAAGGGTCACTGCCCATATATAGCTGTGGTTCACCACAGGGCCCTGCCATCATCTCCCAGCTCTTATGGTGTGAGCTCCTCATTATAAAACCATTAGACACCATGAGTCAAATATCTAGAGGCCCTCTTTTCAGGTACAGGGCAGCTGGGGGAGGCAGGGATGAGTCAGCTTTCACGCAGCCAGAAAATGGAATTAGACAAAAGGCCAGAAGAAAACAGGAGAAAGGTTTCCAATTAGCTTCTATTATCACATATTTTTGATGCTTTTAAGTGTGGGCATCTTTGATTATTCATAATTGCTCCATTTCCCATGTGCTCTGGCAGGGGGCCTTAACCTGGGGTCCATGAAATGTTCCATGGACAGATTACAGGGGGTGCATGAACTTGGAGGGGAAAAATTACACCTTTCTTTTTACTAACTTCTAACTGAAATTGAGCATTTCTTGCCATTATGAATGGAGGCAACAAATGTAATACTGAGAAGGGTTCCAGAGGTGGTACCAACTGCCAAAGGGGTCTGTGAAACCAAAAAGCCTAAGAACTCCCTGGTCTAAGAGACAGGGACACTACATCCCTCTCAGATAAGGATGCTTATCTGAGCCCACAGGGATGATATCTGCAAGGTGATAACAGCAGGGTACCAGACCATCTGCATTCTCCCAGGCATCCTTGTGACCAGGTTCACCCCTGGCTACAGAGCTTGGCCTTGTTAGCACGAAGTCTCAGACCCATAAAGGAATGAGCCCCAGTGGAAGGCAGCCCTAGGTGGAATCACAGCCTCAGCACAGCCATTTACAGATTTACAGAAAGGACTGGAGTTGGACAAGAGAAGCATTCAGAGGAGGACGTTGGGGGGGTTGGAGACAAGATAAAGGAAAAATAAAGGCAAGGCTTAGCATTGAAAAATAGGTAGTGGCATGGGCAGTGGCAGGAAAACTGGCCCTGGAGTTCAAAAACCCCAACTTATCAACTGGTGACTTTGTATATGTTACTTCTCTCTAGGTCTTAGTGTCCCTATATATAACAGAAGGCATTTAGATGGTCACTGAGGTCCCTCCAATGTCCAAGCTTGGACATTCTGTGTTCTGAAGTCCTTCCTAGCTATGATATTCTACAATTCTTTATTCAACTTTAACCACTTTCAAGAGACAGAACCAGCTCAGGTGTGGCCCATTTAGATCTTCAAGAGGCATAGGTGCCATTTACAATTGGAGTTTAGTAATTCCTGAATATCAGGGATATCAGCATAATAACATTTCACATTTTCATAATGATTTCTGATCACGTACAGTATCCCATTTGATCCTTACAAAAACTGGTGGAGGTTTTTACTATTGCCATTCCCATCACAAGGAGGAGCTCTGAAAGGTCAAGGACCTCATTTTTTAAAATTTTTAATTAATTTATTTTGAATTATCAACAATTACTTCCATAACCTTTTGAGTTTTAAATTTTTCTCTCCCTCCCTCCCCAAGATGGCACGCAATCTGATATAGGCTATATGTATATATTCCTATTAAATCTATCTTCACATTAGTGATGTTGTAGGTAAAAATTAGAACCAATAGGAGGAACCATCATAAAGAAGAAACAAAACACAACAGAAGAAAAAAATAGCAAATAGTATGCTTCAATATGCACTCAAACTCCATCGTTCTTTCTTTGGATGTGGATAGCATTTTCCATCATGAGGTCAAGGGCCTCATTTTAAAGGCTATATTTTTTTCTTTCTTTTTTAAAACCTTGCTGTGCCTTTTTTTTAAAAAAGGGGGTTTGATTTAAACCTTTTGTTTTTTACATCCATGTCATTTCTGGAAATACTCTCCACTCCATCCTTCAAAATGAACCCATCCTTGTAATAAAGAAAAACAGTAAGAACGCTAACCAAGTGAGACAAAGCACACACCATTCTGGCCCAGTAATTCCCCACCTCCCTGGCACTCCTACTGGGTTCCCCTTCCTTTCACTTATAGTCAAGGTGGTCGCCGGTTTTTTATTCCACCTGTTTTGACCTGTATCGGTTCATACAAACACATAGGTCATGGGAAAGGGTGTGGGAATGGGCCAATGTTACATGGAAAGCAACGGAGGCAAGAAAGTCCATAAAGACAGATGGAAGACCCCCAAACAATGCAGGAGGAAGAGGAACAAGAGACATTTCTGTAGCACTTCAAGCTATGCAAAGGGCTTTACAAATAGTATCCCATTTGATCCTCACAAGCCAGGGAGGTAAGCGCTATTACAATGCCATTTTAAAGAACAGGCTGAGCCTGAGAAGGGTTGCTCGAAGACGTGGCCCAGTGAGAAGAGCACATCCAGCCAGCTGTCGCGTCTGGCAGGGTTTGTCACCAGGTTGGTTTGTGGGCGAAGAGTTCCTGGCAGGTGTGGTGGGACAATTGCATTAATTGGTTCATTCTTTCTGAGAGGGGACCGTGGAGTGGGATGAAAAGACAGCCAGGGCCACCAAGAAATCAACAAGCATTTAGCGAACACCTGCTGAGCGTTGGACCCAGCGCTAAGAGCTGGCCTACAAAGAACTCGGGGGACTTCCGGCCGTGACCCCAGACACTTTCCCTTTCTGAGACTCGGGCTCTTCATATGCAAAATGTGAATAATCATAATACTTGCATTATCTCCCTCTCCAGAGCTGCAGTAAACAGCCTTAAAAGCCACTCTATTAAGCTGGAAAGTGCTCTAATAATTATAAAAACGGGGACAACAGCTACCATTTATATAGGCTTTAAGGCTTGCAAAGTACTTTGCAAATATTGCCTCATTTGGTTCTCACAAAAGCCCTAGGAGGCAGGTACAATTATTATCCCCATTTTACAAGTGAAGAAACTGAGGTAGAAATTGAGAAATTCAACCCAGGGTCACTCGCTGGTGTGTGTCTGAGGCCAAGTTTGAATTCAGATCTTCCTGAAACCAGACCCAGAGCTCTAACCACTGTTCCACCTAGCCACGTCCATAAAGATTGAGATGATGATGATGATGATGATGATGACCTGACCACTCAAGGTCTCTATTTTCATCACCAGCTTCGTCACAATGTGATAAGGAAGCAGTGTGCTGCAGTGGAAAGAACACTGACCCTGGAATCAGAGGACTTGGATTCAAATCCTGACTCTCATATTTGCTACCTGTATGATCCTGAACAAGTTACTTAACCCCAATGGGTCTCAAAGTCCTTATCTGTAAAATGAAAGGACTGGACTAAAGGACTCTGACTAAAGGACCAGAGGTCTTTCAGCTCTAGATCTATAATCCCGAGTGTGACCTTGAACAAGTCATTTCATCTCTGGGCCTTGGTTTCCCCATCTGTAAAAAGGACTCAACAGCCTCTAGGGTCTCTTCTAACATATTTTAGCCACAGCAGCTGTCAAAGATCTCCTTGCCAAGTCATAGAGTAGCTGCTGTCTGCCTTTATGAAGGGAATGCCCCCATTAACGCAATCACAAATCCTTGATACTCTCAAGCCCAAGGTCAAAAGCCTGGACTTGAACTCAGATCTGCTCATATGCCCACCATGTACAGACAGATACCTGTCTAGGCATGGGTATCTCCAATCCTACCATCCTGTTTTCCTTAATCTTTCCAGGTTCTTCACAATCTTTCTATTGTGTTTAACATAGAAGGAAGAAAATTACCTGTCCAATTGGCCAGACTCAATTCAAACAATGAGCCAATTTGGGGGTGGAGGAAGCTATATCCTTACTCTGACAGTCACCTTCCTGCTCCTGAGAGCCTTGTCAGAGCCCAGATGCTGGCTCCTGAGAAAGCCATTTCCTCTCCAAAGAGAAGTCGGGGTAGAATTCCAGGACTAATAAAATGGTGATTGTTTTTTTTTTTTTTTCCTGAAAATCAGTGGAGCACTTACCCTCAAGTGATCTTAATGTGGCTATGAACTCCAACAGTTAGGACAGGATTTCAGTAACTTCTGGAGCCTTAGCCCAGACTTTACTGTTCTTGAACTCAAAGTCAATCATAACATCTATATCCCTGCATCATGGTGAGTATGAGGAAAGCGACAACCATCTGTTTCTTCCAGATTTCCAAAGCCAATGGTTTTAAGGCCGCCATGGGATACATTTTTCCTCAGTGAATCTGACCCAATTTAAGTCAATCAACATATAGCAAGCACCAAGCATGGACGAAGTACTCCACTAACAGCAGGGGAGCTACAGAATTTAGATAAGACAGTCAGAGAATCATAGATTTAAGGCTGGACAGGGCCTTGGGGGCCATCTAACCCAGCTCTCTCATTTTACAGAGGAGGAAACTGAAGCCCAGAGTGGTGATGTGACTTGCCCAAGGTCTCCTGTAGATCATAAATCTTGATCTGAAAGGGACTCCCCCTCTTTCTAGAGTCTATTATTCACTTGTAGTCTGTATCTATGTATTCTGGTATCTGAGCTACAGTGGCAAAGTAAGTTAATCAGCTCATTTTTGCCCAAGGGGTGAAGGGGGTACCCCCTTTTCAGTGGTGACACCTATACAAACCAAGCTCCCTCAGCCCCTAATAGACTGGAAGTCCCAAGTCCTAGATAATCCACAACCATATAGTGGCCCACCCATTTTCTTGGACTTGAGTATAAGAAAAGGGACATCTCTTGATCTTGATGACCAGCATTCCCCTAAATGCTACATAAAATATCAGATTTCTTTGCTATATTGGTTAGTTTTCCTGGACTCTTCTCGCCTCTTTGTCATTCTGCTGGAGGGATGGCCTTCTGCAAAGGAAGGGAGAAGGGACACAACATTGGAAATGTCGGTGATTTAAAAACAAAAGATATCAATAAATATTTATTTTAAAAGAAAATGACTGCAGTATTTCAAAAATGAAAGGAGCTGCTTTGACAGGTAGTGAGCTCTGCATCACTAGAGGTATGAAAGCAAAGGCTGAATGGCCAATTGTTAAGGATGCCTCATGGCTGTCAATCACCAATCAGTCATCAATTAGCCTCTCTCTATTCCCTTCCCACTCTGATTCTCTGATTCCCTGAGCTGATTGGTCTGTGCCTCAGTTTTTCCATCTGTAGAATGGAGTTCGGGTACTCACAAGTACACTGTGAAAAAGAAGGGTTTTCTAGATACTGTGACAGGTCTATGAATGCACGGTTGCAATTATCAACAGATCTCAAGGGAAACTAAAAATACACCTTTGTGGTGATTTTTGTCGAAAAACTGTTCCATTTCTGCATACAGAGAAACTCTCTCTCAATGCCCTTCCCCCAAAAAAAACCCAAAGCATAGCCTAGAATGAAAGAGAAAAGCTGCCCATTTCTCTGGAGAAATATTTGCAGTGGTTACTTTAGCAGCCGTGGGCCCTCAATATCACATCACAAGAAATCCTCCTTTGCTTTGCTAAGAGAATTCCAGCCAAAGAGCTTTTTTCTCTTCGATGTATTTTTGGAACCTGCATTTATGAAGCAAATCTGTGTTGTTCATTCAGAAGCCATTTGTTTGGGGATTTGTGGGTGATAAATAGGTCCCATTCTGAGCAATGCCACCCTCTGTTAGCTTTGCCTTGGTTTTCAAAGATTCTTCACTTATTCATTTCCCAAATACTTCCATAACATGTATAAGGAGTTCAGCCCTGAGCAGGGGCCTGGGATGAGAGACACAACCACATAGTCTGCAGTGGTAAAAAGGCCCTGGGCTGGGAGACAGATGCCCTAGCTCATTGTCCTGGCCCTACTGCTAGCTTGCTGTGTGACTCAGCAAGCTGCTTGACCTCTCTGGGTCTACCGTCTCATCTCAAAAGAAGGAGTTGGGATTTGATTGTCTCTAAGGTCACTTAGTTCTAAATTCATGTTCTGATCCTATGATCCTTGGGGAAAACCCTTCCCTTCTCTAGGGCTCCTCAGGATTCTCTTTTTATGTCTCCCTCCCCAGTGCCCCACTGCTCCCTCCCCTTAGCCTCAATGGGCTCTCTCTCTCAATACTGCTCCCCAATAATTTCTTCATTCTCTGTCCTACTGGTCTCTTCTCTATCTCTCATTCTCTCCCCCTCCCTGCCCTGAAGTGAGCCTTCCACCTATCTATCTCAACCCAACCCCAGTGGTCTCTCTCTCTCTGTCTCTCTCTGTTTCTCTGTCTCTCTCTCTCCCCTGACTCTCTGTCTCTCTGTCCCTCTGTCTCTCTTTCTGTCTCTTTCTCTCTGTCTCTCTCTCTTTCTGATTCTCTCTCTCTGTCCCTCTGTCTGTCTCTCTGTCTCTCTCTGTCAGTGTCTCTTTCTCTGTCTCTTTCTCTCCCTGTCTCACTCTGTCTCTCTCTCTGTCTCTCTCTCCCCCCTCCCTCCCTCATCGTCCCTTCCCCCCTCTCCTTTCCTTTGTAGTCTTTTACCTCCATCTGTTGCAGTCTCTGCCCCTCCTCCCTCTCACGTGGTCTTTTTGTTGTCTCAGCATGACTCATAGGATAATAGATTCAGAGCTGGAAGGTACTTTAGATATGATCAAGTCCAAACTCTCCATTCTAAAGAAGAGAAAATTGAGGCTGAGAAAAGTTGAGTGATTTGCCAAGGAGCACAGCTTGTAAGTTTGTGAGGCAAGATTCAAATAAGGTCCTCCTGACCTGATTTGAGCTCTATCCACGAGTACTCCTAGGTGTTTCTCGCTCCAGGGGTCTCTTCCCTTCTCTCCCACATCTCCAATGGTCCCTTCCTTCTTCCTCCATCTCCAGAGGTCCCTTCACTTCCCATGGTTCCCATGATTCCTCTATCTATCTCCTTTCCATGAATACTCCTCCCTCTGTATCTTTTCTCCATTCTCCTGTGGTCCCTTCTCTTTGCTTCTCTTCTCCCCTCCCCAATGGGCCCTCCTCTTTGTCTCTCCCCCTAACCTTCCTCCTCAGTGATCTTTCCAGTGGGGAAGCCCATTATGTTCTACTCAGGTTTGGGTAGGGTATATCCTTTGTCTAGATTGTGCAGGCTGAGAGTGATTTGGAAGTAAATGACATGATCAAAGGCACATCCCCCAGGCCCTCATCAGAATAGGTCCAACTCTCATTACAATATTCATTCTCTCATTACTTGTTAAACAGAGTTGACTGCCACCCTCAGAAACACCAACTCTTCCAAGGGCATATAAGCATTGAATGGGTTCCATGAGGGGTCTTTGGCATTCAAGAGTGCCACTGAGCCATTTTATTAATTATTGCAAACATGATTAATAAAGTGGTTTATTACCCAGAAATTATGTCTCTCAAACTTTTTATATGTTACACCTATCTTCCCCATAGTACCAAGTGGTCTATCCTTATTATGCCTCTCCAACTCTCCCTCCCAGGCCCTTCCTTTGTATCTCCCCCTCAATGACCTTTTTCCTCTAACTCTGTCTCCTCCCATCTCAATCCCTTGGGGACTTATCATTCTCTGTCCATCACTCATAGAGTTTTAGAGCTGTTAGGGACTTTTAAGATTGTCAAGTCCAACTGGATCATCTTACAGAAGAAGAAACTGAGACAGAGAGGTTAATTTACTTGCTGAACCTAATAGGTTCAGGACTCCATGCACTGACACTGTCTTCCTGACTCCAATGCTCAGGCAATCCTTTGCCTTTTATCTTGGTCTCAATTCCCTCCCCTATGGTCCCAAACCTCAGTATTTCAAACCATTGCCTAGTGTGCTCTTCCCTTTCTACCACTCCAAATACTATATGATCTCGCTGTCTCTATTTGTCTCTGTTTATCTCTGCCTCTGTCTCTCTTTGCTGGACTAGCCTTCACTCTCTCTCCCTAGATCTCCAGTTGTATTTTCTCTTGGACGCTCCCCTTCTTTGGTCAAAGTACAAAGCACTACCACTGTGGCACCAAGGTGGCTTCCGCAGCATGTCTCACCCCCAGTTGGCTTCTCTCTGTGTTTCTGTCCATTAAATCTCTCTGTTGTGGCACCATACCTCTGTCTTTCACCACCCTCCACAATGGTCTCTCTTCCCTTTCCATTTAAAGGAGGCTATATGTCCCTATTCTCTCTTTCTTTCTTTGTCTCTGTCTCTGTATTTCTCTTTGTGTCACTGCCTCTCTCCCCTCCGTCTCTCTCCATCTCTCTCTCTCCGTCTCTCTCTCTCTCCAGGCAATGCACTGGTATGCCATCCCTCTCCTCTTTACATGCAAGTCCCCTCCTTGGTTCTCTCATACCTCCCCAAAAGACTCTTGTCTCTATTTCACTCTCTCTTCTTCTATCCCAGTACAGTATTTTTCTTCATGCTCCTTCAATCCCAGATTCTTGGAAGTATCCTCAGAGGCCCCTGAGTATAATGTAATCATTTTTAGAGAGGAGGAAACAGGGAGTTTAGACAGGGAGTTATAGTGGTCAGCCCAGACTCATATAGTTTGAAGGATAGGATTGAAATCAAGTTCCAGGCTCCAGGGACATGGCTTGTGCAGTGGACAGAGTGCTGGAACTGGACTCAGTAAGACCTGAGTTCAAATCCAGCCTCCAATATTTACTATCTGAATGACCCTGGGCAAGTCACAACCTCTGTATGTCTCAGTCTCTGAGGCTGTAAACTATAAAATGAGGATAATGATAGCACCTAATGCAGAGGGTTGTCCTGGGATCAAATGAGATAATATTTATGAAGCACTGAGCACAGTGGCTGACGAATAGTAGCCATAAAATAAACACGTGTTTCTTTCCTTCCCTTTACCCAATTCGATCTTCTCTTGTGATTTAAAACCTCTGTCAACAATTCTATAGTAACACTTTCCCTCTCTATCTCATTTACATTGTCAAGTGGTCCCTTCTCCCTCTCCCCCTCTGGCTCTTTCTCTCTCCCTCTCTGTCCATTCTCTGTATGTCCCTCCCCAACTCAAAGGTCTTCTAACTCTCTCTCCTCCCATCTTAACCCCCTGAGGGCTTTTCTTCCCCTTTCCATCATTCAGAATCTTAAAGCTGGAAGGGACCTTCCAGGCCGTCAAATCCAACATCCCAACATCTTACAGAGGAGGAAACAGAGGCTGAGAGACCTTCAATGACTTGCTGAGGCTGATTGAGCTTGAAAATGTCTGAGGCAGGATCTGGGCTCACGTGCATTGCTCTCTGCATCACTAATGCCCAGCTGCCTCCCCCAGCCCATCCCCAGGTGTCCCTTCCCCTTTCATCCCTGCTTCTTCTCCTCCCTCCCCTGTGGTCCTGGACCTCTGCCTCTCACACCCTGCCACAGTGGTCTCTTCCCTCTCCAGCTCCCCCTTACCAAGGAGTCTTCTCTCTCTTTAAATGTCTCTGTCTCCACTTATGTGTGTGTCTCTCTCTACTGCACCAGTCTCCACTCTATCTCAACGCATCGTTGCTTGGCCCCTTCCTTTGACTCTCCCTTTCCTCTGTCCATGGTAGTCCCTTCCCTACATTCCTCTCCCCTCCTCAGAAGCCTTTTCCCTCAATCACAGTTTCTCTGACTCTACCCCAATACCAAGTAGTCTTTTCCTTCTCTCTGGGTAAAGCAGAGAATCTTGGAGAGCTGGAAGGGATCTGAGAGGCCATTAAGTCCAAAGATGTCTTTTTACAGAAGGGGAAACTAATTTTGAGAGTTTAAGTGATGTGCTGAGGGTCACAAAGCCAGTAGGTTTGCAAGAGGAGCTTGAACTCACATCCTTTTGACTCTAGTTACCATCACCTGGTCGATAGGAGACTTACTGTCTCTCTCTCCCACCATCCATGCCCAGTGGGCCCTCTCCTGGGTCTCTTCCCCATTTACTCTCTTTCCTGCCCATTCAATGTCATGGGGCATTCATCACTGATAGGATCATCCAACAGGAAGGGACCCTTCGTGGCCAACTCCATTTTTATCTTTTTTCAGAGGACAAAATTCAAGCTGAGAAAAGTTAAGTGACTTGACCGACTGGTAATTTTCAGAAGCAAGTTGCTAACTCAGGGTGATTTAATTCCAAGTACAACATTCTGTTGTAACAATGAACTTCATCCCCTTCATCCTCAGATGTGTCCCCCATGGGTTCTTTAGCTCCCTCCTCTCTGCCTCTCCCCAACCTCCACAGTGGGCTCTTTCCTCTCTTCCTGTCCAATTACCAAGTAGTCTCTCCCCCTCTCTTTGTCTCTCTCTGTCTTTGTGTTTCTCCCCTCAACTGGCCCACCCCAAGTGCTCTTCCTTCCATCTTTCCTGTCCCATCCCCTATTGTCCATCCCCTTTCATTCTCCTCCTCTCCTCTGCACACAGTGGGGCTGGTCCTGCTCCTTCCCCTTGAATCTACTCCCCAGAAGCCTTTAGCAGATTTTAGTCTCTCTGCTACCATAGCAAGGCCATTTAACCTTTTCCTTCCCTTTTTGCCATTTATTGATCACAGGTTTAGAGGTGGAAGGAAACTTAAGGGAAATTAAATCTAACCCTGACTTTTGAGAGCAGAAGAAACTGAGGTTTAGACAGTTAAAGAGACTTGCTCAGGGACAGGGAAGAAGTAGGTTTGTAAGTCAGCACTAGAACTCAGGTCCTCTTGACTCCAGACACCATGCTTTATCCACTAGGAGAACCAGCTGCCTCACCCACTACCATCACTATCCCAATTCTCTATAGTCCCTTCCCTATGTCTGTCTGTCTGTCTGTCTGTCTGAGTCTCTGTCTCTCTCTGTCTCTGTCTCTGTGTCTATGTCTGTTTCTCTGTCTCTCTGTCTCTGTCTTTCTGTCTCTCTCTCTGTCTTTCTCTGTCTCTCTCTCTCTGTGTCTCTCTGTCTTTCTCTCTGTCTCTCTCTCTCTGTCTCTGTCTCTCTCTGTCTCTCTCTCTAATGGAATTTTCCTTCTAACTGTATCTGCCTCCTCCCACCCCAATCCTTCGGGGCTTTACTCTTCTTCTCATTCAATCATTGGATTTTAGAGCTAGGAAAAACCTTAAAGGCCTTTGGGTTCAAGACCATCATTTTAGAGGAGCAGAAACTGAGGTTTAAAGCAGGTGCTCAGTGACTTG
>NW_020944374.1:0-6212 GCF_900497805.2 Vombatus ursinus | reverse complement strand
TAACCAGTGGTTCTTTCCCTTTGTCTCTCCCCGCATCTCATTCCCAACGGTCCCTTCCGTCTTTCTCCCCCCCCTCCTCTTCCTAACCAGTGGTTCTTTCCCTTTGTCTCTCCCCACGTCCCATTTCCAGTGATACCTTCCCATTTCTTGTCACCTTTTCCTACCCTCCCTAATGGCATCTTCCTTTTCCACACACACCCCTTGACGCTTCCTATAGTCTCTTTCTTTTGCCTTCCTCACTCCCCTTTTTTGAATAATGCCTTCCTTCTTTTTCTCTCTGCTCCCTAATCAGTGGTCAGTTCCCTTAGACTTTCTGTTCCCTAGCCATCCCTGTTCGTCCTTTTCATTTTCTATCTCCCTTTTCCTCTCGTCAATGTTATCTTCCTTCTTCCTCCATCCCCTATGTTCTCTTCCTTTTGTCTCATCACCTCCTTTTCCTTTCCCAACGGTCCATTGCCTCTTTTTCTGTCTTTAATACCCAGTGGTTATTTCTCTTTGCCCCTCTCCCTCTATCCGTATGGGTCCCTTCTCATTGTCTCACTCCTCCCTTCTTCCGTGGTATCTTCCTTGTCCCTCTCATTATTCCCCGCGGTCCCTCCTTTTTGTCTCCCTCCCTTTCTTTCTCAATGATCTCTTCTCTCGGGCTCTCTCCCCTCTTCCTAGTGATCCTTTCCCTTT
Source organism: Vombatus ursinus (assembly GCF_900497805.2). Taxonomy (NCBI): domain Eukaryota; kingdom Metazoa; phylum Chordata; class Mammalia; order Diprotodontia; family Vombatidae; genus Vombatus; species Vombatus ursinus. Next base: position 5,534 of record NW_020944374.1, on the reverse strand, counting down.
TTCATTTGGTTAGGCAATAGGGTTAAGTGACTTGCCCAGGGTCACACAGCTAGTAAGGATTATCTGTCTGAGACAGGATTTGAACTCGGGTCCTCCTGAATCCAGAGCCGGTGCTCTATCCACTGCACCATCTAACTGCCCCTGTTCTCTCCCTTTATCTTCATTCTCTCTCTTTCTCCTCTCCTCTCCTTTTCTTCTCTCTCTGTCTCTGTCTCTGTCTCTCTTTCTCATTCTTTTCTCTCTCTCTCATCTTTCTCACTCCTGCTTCTCTCTTCTCTCTATTCAGTCGTCCCTTCTATTTGTCTTCAGCTCCCCAGGGGTCCATTCCATCCCTTTTCCCACATGGTCTTTTCCATTTCTTTCTTCTGCTTCTTCTTTCCCCTAGGCCCTGCCCAATGACTTCTTGTGCTCCTCTGCCCGCCTCAAGCCTATTGCCAATGGTCTCCTCCCTCTTCTACCTCCCTCCTAGTAGCTTTGCTTTGTTTCTCTCCCCCCATGTTTAGAGAACTCTTCCCTTTGGCCCCCCTTCACTCTAGCTTAGTTGCCCCTTCCCTCTGTTTCTCTCCTCTCATCCAGAATGGCCCCTTCCCTTCTCTCTCTCCCTCCTTCTTTCCCAATGATCTTTTCTCTCCCTCCCCCAAGTGCTCTGGTCACACCATTCTCCCATATCTCATGATGGCCTTTTCTCTTTTTCTCTACCCAACTACCTAGTAAACTCCTCCCTTACCCTTGCCTCCCCATTCTTCAGTGGTCTCTTCCTCTTTCCCCTGACCAATGGTGTTTTTTCTCCATCTCCTTCCATCACTCATGAGATCATAGATTTATAGCTCTAAGGGAATTAATGGCTATGAAATACAACCACTTTCTTTCAGTGGAGGAAACCGAAGTTAAGAGGTTAAGTGATTGCCCAGACTCACAAAAATGGTGTCTGAGTCAAGATTCAAACTCAAGTCACTCTAAACTCAAGTACAAAGTTCTATGTACTGTGACATCTAGTTGGCTTCCCCAGTATAGCCCATACCCAGTTGACTTTTTCCCATGTGTCTCTCCATCTCATTTCTCTGTTCTGGTGGCAGACCTGTGTCTTTCACCCTCCTCAACAATGGGCTCTCTTCATTCTCTCTCTCCTTTCCATTTAGAGGAAACGATTTGTCCTTTCTCTTTCTTTCTCTGTCTTTGTGTTTATTTCTGTCTCTCTTTGTCTCTGTCTTGCTTCCCTGTCTCTCTGACTTCTTCTCTGTCTCTTTCTACCGTTTGGTCTCTCTCTCTCTCCCTGCAATCTACTAGTGTCACTCTGCTTTGACTTTTCACTCTGCTTTGATTTTTTTCCCTCTCCTCTTTCCACACTAGTCCACTCCCTCTCTTTCTCTGACCTCCCCACAAGGCAGTTGTCTCTATTTCACTCTCTCACCCTCTCTCCCAACACCAAGTGGCATTTTTCTTCCTTCTCCTTCAATCCTAGAATCAAAGAATTGGTCTTAGATATGCCCTCTGAGGCCCTTGAGTACAATGTCATCATTTTAGAGAGGAGGAAGCTGAGACAGAGAGTGAAAGGGATCTGCATAGAGTTATAAAGATAGCTTTGCTGGTAGGATTTGGACTCAAGCCATCTAGCCTACAGGGACACTGTGTAGGGAACAGAGTGCTGGGCCTGGACTCAGTAAATCTGAATTCATATCCATGTTCAGATATTTGCCAGCTGTTTGACCCTGGGCAAATCACAACCTCTATGTGCCTCAGTTTCCTAAACTGTAAAATGAGGATAATGATAGCAACTACTGTTGAGGGCTGTCCTGGGGAATCAAATGAGATAATATTTGTAAAGCACTTAGTACCGGGTCTTATACATAGTAGTCACTTAACAAATTCTTATGTCCTTCCTTCCCATTCCCCAGTGCCTTCTTCCCTCTGAATCTTTCCTTCTACTTATCTACCTTAGGGTTCAAAACCTCTATCAACAATTCTCCAGTAGCACTTTCCCTCCCTATCTCCTTCACATCATCAGGTGGTCTCTTCCCCTTCTTCTTCTCCAGCTCTTTCTCTCCTCTGTCCATTCCTTGTTTGTCTCTCCCCTCCTCAAAGATCTCCTCACTCTTTCTCTCTCCTCTCATCTCAATCGTCTGAGGCCTCTCCTTCCCCTTCCCATCAGCCATAGGATTTTAAAGCTGCAAGGGAACTTACAGGCCATCAAATTCTTTTGAAAGAAGAGGAAACTGAGTCTGACAGTTTAAGTGATGTGCTGAGGGCCACACAGCCAGTGAGGTGGCAAGAGAAGCAGGAACTCACATTCTTTTGACTCTACTTACCATCCCCTGGTTGGTAGGAGACTTACTGTCTCTTTCTCCCACCATCCCACCCTCCAGACACTTTCCTGGGTCTCTTCCTCACTTACTGTCTTTCCTGCCCATCCACTCCCATGGGTCTTGCTGTTCCCTCTTCATCAGTGATAGAATCATCCAACTGGAAGGGCCTCTTATTGGCCAATGGCAACTCCATCTCCATCTTTTTTTAGAGAAGGAAATTCAAGCTGAAAAAAGTTAAGTGACTTGACCAGTTGGTAATTTTCAGAAGCAAGTTGCTAACTCAGGCTAATCTGACTCCAAGTATAACCTTCTTTCTGTTATGGCAACAAACTGCCACCAGACCATGCCCTTCATTCTCAGATGTGGCCCCTGCTGGGTTCTGTAGCTCCCTCCTCTCTGCCTCTCTCCACCCTCCACAGTGGGCTCTTCCCTCTTTCTCCGTCCAATTACAAAGTATTCTTTGCCCCCTCTCTTTGTCTCCCTCTGTCTTTGTGTTTCTCCCCTCAAAGTGGCCCACCCCAAGTGCTCTTCCTTCTGTCTTCCCCCTCCCATCCCCTGTTGTCCATCCCCTTTCATTCTCCTCCTCTCCTTTGTACACAGTGGGGCTGGTTCTGCTCCTTCCTCTTGAATCCACTCCCCAGAAGCTTTTGGCAGCTTTTAGACTCCCTCCACAACCAGAGCAAGGCCATATAGCCTTTTCTTTGCTTTCTGTCATTTATAGAATCACAGGTTTAGAGGTGGAAGGAAACTTGAGTATGAATTGAGTCTTACCCTGAAGAAACTGTGGCTTAGACAGTTAAAGAGACCTGCTCTTGGACAGGGAGCAAGTAGGTCTGTAAGTCAGCACTATCTATGAGGTCTTCTTGACTACAAGCACCATGCTTTAACCACTAGGAGAACCAGCTGCCTCACTCCCCACCATCACTATCCCAGTTCTCTGTGGCTGCTTCTGTGTGTGTGTATGTATGTCTCTGTGTCTGTCTCTCTGTCTCCCTCTGTCTCTTCAAATCAATTTTCCTTCTAACTGTACATGTCCTCCCACCCCAATCCTTAGGAGCTTTCCTCTTCTTTCTCATAAAACCAGAGGATTTTTGAGCTACAAAAACCGTAAAGGCCTTTGAGTTCAAGACCATCACTTTAGAGGAGCAGAAACTGAGGTTTAAAGCAGGTGCTCAGTGACTTGCCCAGGGTCACAGAACTGAGGTTGTGAGGCAGGCTTCCACATCGGGCCATCCTGACCCCAAGTACATGGCTCTGGCCAGAATGACCCCTGGCTGCCTCTTGGGGACCAACCCCTCCCCATTGGTCTCATGCTTGTTTTCTCCCTTTCTTCCCTCCTCCCTTCACCACCTAGTAAGTGTCAGACCTAGATGCTGAAATCCCATCCAATTTCCTGACAGGTTGATCCACTTGGAGCCCTCGCTACCCCTTGACTGTGCTCAGGCCCTGCTGCTCTGTCCTCTCCTTTCTCACTGCACAGACTGCACAGTGCCCAGGCCTCCCCCAAGCACTCCCCCATTAGCAAGCGCTTTCCTCCTTTGCTCTTTAGCCATTGGCTCTCCTCCCACAAACACATGCTTTCTTCTATTTCCCCAGATGTTCCCAATGTTCTCCTCCCTTGTTTTCTCTGTTTCCTCCATCCCAGTGTTCCTTTCCCTTTGTCCCTCTACCCCCATCCCCAGTGGTGCCTTCCCTTTGTCTTTCACCTTTTTTCCCCTCCCTAATGGTATCGTCCATCTCCCCCCATCCCCATCCCCATCCCCTGTGGTCTCTTCCCTCTGTCTCTCCCCGCTCCTCTGTTTCCAATGGTCCCATCCGTCTTTATCTCTCCCTCCTTTTTCTAAACAGTGGTTCTTTCCCTCTGTCTCTCCCCGATTCTCTTTTTTTACAGGTCCCTTCCATCGTTGTCCACCCCGTCTTTCCTAAACAGTGATTGTTTCCCTGTCTCTCCCTGCTTCTCTTTTTCCTATGCTCCCTTCCGTCTTCTTCCACCCCCTCTTCTTCCTAACTAGTGGTCACTTTGTCTCTCTCCGCCCACCCGTAACCAGGGGTTCTTTCCCTTTGTGTTTCCCCACATCTCATTCCCAATGATCCCTTCCGTCTTTCTCCCCGCCCCCTTCTTCTTAAGCACTGGTTCTTTCCCTTTATCTCGCCCTGAATCTCATTCCCAATGCTCCCTTCCATCTTTCTCCCTCCCTCCTCTTCCGAACCAGTGATTCTTTCCCTTTGTCTCCCCCTACATCTCATTCCCAATGGTCCCTTCCGTCTTTCTCCCCCTCTCCTCTACCTAACCAGTGGTTCTTTCCCTCTGTCTCTCCCAACTTCTCTTTTTCCCCCTTTTCCCAAACCAGTGATTATTTCTCTTTATCTCTCCCCGAATCTCATTCCCAATTCTCCCTTCCATCTTTCTCCCTCCCTCCTCTTCCTCACCAGTGATTCCTTCCCTTTCTCTCCCCACACCTCATTCCCAATGGTCCCTTCCGTCTTTCTCCCCATCTCCTGTACCTAACCAGTGATTCTTTCCCTCTGTCTCGCCCCGCTTCTCTTTTTCTTATGGTCCCCTCCATCTTCCTCCCCTCGTCTTCTTCCTAACCAGTGGTTCTTTCCCTCTGTCTCTCCCCTCTTCTCTTTTTCCAATGGTCCCTTCCGTCATTCTCCGCACCTCTTCCTAAGCAGTGGTTCTTTCTCTTTATCTCTGTCCGGATCTCATTCCCAATTCTCTCTTCCATCTTTCTCCCTCCCTACTCATCTTAACCAGTGGTTCTTTCCCTTTGTGTCTCCCTGCATCTCATTTCCAATGGTCCCTTCCATCTTACACCCCTGCTCTTGTTCCTAACCAGTGATTCTTTCCCTCAGTCTCTCCCCCCTTCTCTTTTTCCTATGGTGCCTTCCTTCTTCCTCCCCTGCTTTTATTCGTAGCCACCGTTTCTTTCCCTTTGTCTCACCCAGCATGTCATTCCCAATGGTGGCTTCTGTCTTCCTCCTCCACTCCCTTCTTCCAAACCAGTGGTTCTTTCCCTCTCTCTCTCCCCATCTCTCTTATTTCTTTCCTCCCTTCCATCTTTCTCACCCCCCCACCAGGGGTTCTTTCCCTCTGTCTCTCCCCGCTTCTCCTTTACCTATTGTTCCTTCAGTCTTTCTCCCCCTCTCCTCTTCCTTACCAGTGATTATTTCCCTCTGTCTCTGTAGGTTTCTCTTTTTCCTATGGTCCCTTCGGTCTTTCTTCCCCCC
>NW_020944373.1:0-1431 GCF_900497805.2 Vombatus ursinus | reverse complement strand
GTTTGCAAAAAAATGACTCTTAAGGGAACAGCTTTTTCAAAAATATTGATTAATTTATTTTTATTTTTCAACATTGACTTCCAAAAGCTTTTGAGTTTTAAATTTTCTCCACCTCCCTCTCTCTCCCTTCCCAAGATAGCATGCAATCTAATATAAGCTCAACATATACATTCTTATTAAACATTTTCACATTAGTCATGTTGTAAAGAAAAATTAGAACCAAGGGGGAAAATCATGAGAAATAAGAAACAAGCAAAAGAGAAAAGAAAAAAGAGTGAGAAAGTAAATAATATGCTTTGATCTGCATTCAAACTCCATAGTTCTTTCTCTGGATGTGTTCAACATTTTCCATCATGAGTCCTTTTAAGTTGTCTTGGATCCTTGTACTCCTAAGAAGACATGAGTCTATCAAAGTTAATCATCACACATTGTGGCTGTGACTGTGTACAGTGTTCTTCTGGTTCTGCTCACTTCACTCAGCCTCAATTCGTAGAAGTCTTGAGACATTTTTCTGAAGTTCACCTGCTCATCCTTTCTTATGGCACAATAATATTACATTATAAGCATATACCACAACTTGTTCAGCCATTCCCCATTTGATGGACATCCCCTCAATTTCCAATTATTTTCCTCCACAAAAAGAGCTCCTATCAATATTTTTGTACACATGGGTCCTTTGCCCATTTGTATGCTCTCTTTGGGATACAGACCTGGAAGGGCTATTGCTGGGTCAAAGGGTGTGCACAATTTTATGCCCTTTGGGAATAGTTCCAAATTGCTCTCCAGAATGGTTGGATCACTTTGCAACTCCACCAACAATGCATTACTGTTCCTATTTTCCCACATCTTCTCCAACATTTATCATTTTCCTGTTTTGTCATGTTAACCAATCTGATAGGCATAATGCAGTACTTCTGAATGGTTTTGATTTGCATTTCTCTAATCAATAGTGATCTAGAGCAATTTTTATATAACTATAGATAGCCTAAAATTCTTCATCTGAAAACTGCCTATTCATATCCTTTAACCATTTATCAGTTGAGGAATGACTTGTATTCTTATAAATTTGACTCAGTACTCTGTCTGTTTTAGAAATGAGGCCTTTATCAGAGATGCTGGTTGTAAAAATTCTTTCCCAACTTTCTACTTCCCTTCTACTGTTGGTTGCATTGGCATTGTTTGTGCAAATTATTTTCATTTTAATGTAATCAAAATTATCCATTTTGCATTTCATAATGTTCTCTATCTCTTGTTTGGTCACAAATTCTTCTGTTGTACATAAATTTGAGAGGTAAACTATTCCTTGTTCTCCCAATTTACTGAGAGTATCATCCTTTATATATAAATAGTATCCCCATTTTGTCCTTAATATTGTGAATCACAACATCTAATTCTGTTGAGTTTTTGTTAGGCTTTGAGTGCCTTCCAATG
>NW_020944372.1:1949-2843 GCF_900497805.2 Vombatus ursinus | reverse complement strand
ACCCTGGTGCTCCAAACACTCCTTGGAAGTAGGAAATTATGGCTAAAGTAATGACTACATGAAGAAATTTTTCAGGATAAAAATAGAAACAATTTCCTCTATTTTACTTCAGAATCCACTCTTTTGCCTCTTCAACCCATCCTCTACATAGCTGCCAAACTGACATTTGTAAAGCCCAGGACCAAAACTCCAGAATGAAATGCAAACCCTTCACTTAAGCATGTAATGCCCTTCCCATTCTGACTCTAATCTGCTTCTCTAGACAAGCATATTTCTCTCTGCCACTTAGCCTACATAGTAGTCATACTGGATTACTGGAAGCTAGGTGGCACAGTGGACAAAGCACTGGGCCTGGAGGAAGATCTGGGTTCAAATCCAGCTTCAGACACTTACTGGCTGTGTGACATTGAGGAAATCACTTAACTTCTGTTTACCTCAGTTTCCCTCTCTGTGAAATGGGGATAATAATACACCTTCGTGAGGATCAAGTAAGATAATATTTGTAAAGTGCTTAGCCTAGTTCTTCACACATTGCAGGTACTCAATAAATGGATATTTTCTTGACAAAGATACTGTAATGGTCTGCCATTTCCTTCTCTAGTGGATTAAGGCAAACACAGGTTGAGTGACTTACCCAGGGTCACACAGCTAGTAAGTGTCTAGGCCAGATTTGAACTCAGATGTTCCTGACTCCAGGCTGGGAGCTCTATCCACTCTCCCACCTAGCTGCCTCCTCCTAATAGAATGTAGGTATCTAATAAACACTTGTTTCCTTCCATCTTTCCTACTTGCATTTCCCAATACAAGCTGTCTACCATGGCTGCAACATATTCCCCCTTCCTTAGTTCAATTTTTTAAAGACCCTAGTTTCTTTCAGGGCTCAGTTGAAGTGTA
>NW_020944372.1:0-1939 GCF_900497805.2 Vombatus ursinus | reverse complement strand
TTCTATGACACTATCTCTCCATCTCATCCTCTGCTATCCTCTTTTCCTTTTGCCTTCAATCTTTCCCAACACCAGGGTCTTTTCTGATGAGTCCTGCCTTCTCATTATGTAGCCAAAGTATTTAAGCTTCAACTTCAGTATTTGACCTTCCAGTGAATACTCAGAATTAATTTCTTTAAGTATTGACTGATTTGATCTCATTGCTGTCCAAGGAACTCTCATAAGCCTTCTCTAGCATCACAATTCAAAAGTGTCTATTCTGTTGTGCTCAGCTTTCCATATAGTCCAACTCTTACGGCCATACATGGCTACTGGAAAAGCCATAGCTTTGACTGTATGGACCTTTGTCAGCAAGGAGATGTCTCTGCTTTTTAGTATGCTGTCCAGATTTGCCATAACTTTCCTTCTAAGGAAGAAGCATCTTAATTTCATGACTGGAGTTGCCATCTGCAGTGATCTTTGAGCCTAAAAATATAAAATCTGACACTGCTTCCATTTCTTCTTCCTCTATTTGCCAAAGAGTTAGGAGATTATTTGCCAACATCTTAATTTTTTTCATGTTAAGCTTCAAGCCACTTTTTATAATCTCCTCTTTCACCCTCATCAAGAGGCATCTAATTCTTCTTCACTTTCTGCCATCAGAGTGGTATAGTCTGCATATCTCAGACTATTGATATTTCTCCAGGCAACCTTGATTCTGACTTTGGATGCATGCCTCTCCCCCACCCCTATATCATGTCAGTCCCTGGGGAAAATGGACTCACACTTAAAGCAGTTTCAACTTTCAGCAAGAAAGAACATACCCAATAAAGACTGAATCAATGAGCTCACAGGCAATGCCATGGGGACCCAAGGCCCCTCTCTCTACTTAGAGGTTTATAGGATTCCCTCCTTTGGTCCACCCCTACCCCCCATTTTTAAGTACCCAGCTCCACAAATGATCAAAAACAACTCCTTTTTACCACATGGTCAGCAGACCAGAGACAATTTAAGAATGTTTATGCATACACCAAATCAGGGAGCAGGGCCCTTCTATCAGCACACTTCTTTTGGAAACAGGCTTCCTGGCCTCTTCCACATGAGGAATGCATCATCTGAGCATGTTGTCTATACATGCTTACCAATCCTTGTTACCCTAGGAAACAGGTAATCAGAGTTCCACAAACCATACTGAGAAAGATAGCCACATAAGTACCATATGTGGCAGGGTAGAGCTGAAAAGATTTCATTCCTATTTTAGCATTAGAAAAGAAGATGACAAATTGGGAAAATAACTTTTCCTCTGCAAATTTAGAGCTTCATCTGTTACTATGCCTTATTAAATCTCCCATTGGATTGTAAACTCCTTAAGGTCAAGGATTGTCTTTCTTTATCTTATTTGTATCATCAATGTTTAACACAATGCCTGGCAAATAATATATACTTAATAAATGTTTAGTGACTTGAATTGAATTGAGTTAAACTGCTGAAAATTCCAGTCTAAGCTTTGAGAAAATGACATTTTCTGGTTAAGGATTCCTCATGCCCTTCCTTTTCCTAAGTTAGGGAGGGACCTCTGTGACTATATTATTTGTTGCTGTTTTGTCAACCCTTGACCTGTTTCTCCACCTTTCCATCCAGGATCTTTTATAAGTGCAGGTGCATAAATAGAGCAGCTTTCAGTGAAAGGGAACCTTGCCCTTAGCAAGTCTGTGATTAATGGTGATCTGCACCTGCAGTAATAAAATACTTGAGAGATAATGTCTGGAAGTTTAATCACATGTTGCTTTATTCCATAGTCACTGTTTAAAAGTATTTCACTTCTTCTGGACCTGCTGGTGAGAGGGTGTTATCAGTTAAGCCATGGAATGAATGGCTTGGGGAGTGATTATAGCACAAATAGCTGATTTGTAGATTTGTAGGTTTAATTAATAAATGTTTAATTCCAGTCGAAGTTTAC
>NW_020944371.1:0-4363 GCF_900497805.2 Vombatus ursinus | reverse complement strand
TAACCAAATCCAATGATCTTTTTTCAGTCCTCAGCCTACTTGACACCCGAATTTTTGCTCAAGCTGCTTGCTTCCCCTGGAATGCTTTTCACATCATCTTCATCTGTTGAAATCCCACCTGTCCTTCATAAAGGGAGTGGCATTTGGATTGGGCCTTGGAGTTTTCCCTGATCTTACCATACGGGAATGTTTTCTTCCTCTTTTAAATTCTTAGAGTATGTCTTTGTGTGTGTCACTTAGCATAATCTGCCATGTGTTATATTTATTTGTGTGCATGTCTTCTCTCCCCTACTGGGTAGAAAAGTCTTTGAGGACAGGAGATGTTTGTTATTTTTCTCTGTTACTACTGTAGCCCCAAGGATAGTACTTTGCATAGAATAGGCACTATGTATTGATTGATTGAAAGAATGAATTGTTGAATGAGAAAGCTAGGTAATAATACTGTATTTGATCAAAAATAAGGTGTAACTAAGAAGTGATGAGAATGATTTTTCTTGTGTGGCTTACGAACTCTCTCTGAAGGCAGATGTAAGAGAATTTCCAGAAATATCTGGAGTGTTGTTAGAATAAGGAACTACTTTGGGGAACAACATTCACTTGGACATATATTGTTTCATTACTCTTTAGTCACATGTAATTTGTGTGAGAGCCCCTTGAGAGTTTCCACTGAGGTGGGAAAGCAATTAAAATGGACAGGCATTTGGAAACGAAGGAAGCACTCTGGGCAAAATGTGCTTCTCTGCCTCCTGGTCATCCCCACACTTGGTCTTCAGATGCCTGGTGTTTCCAGTTCAAAGTTTTGGAGGGAGTGCCCAGCCCAGCTCCAAAATGTCCCAGGATCATGTTTAGATCTGAAAAAACTTTACAAAAAAACGATAGCAGCTTTGGACTTCTGGGATAGCCTGTATATGCAATTTATTCCTTTAAATTGGGTCCCTTTGTTTCAAGTGAGTTTTCCTTGACCCTAAGGATGCTCTTAGTTTAGAGATTGTCATTTAGCTTCCTTTGAATGATACAAACTTCCCTATCTTTTGCTCCTCCCTTGTGAAGATTACTTGTGCTATCAGAAAGACTGCCTTTAAGATTGTGTGTGTCTGTATGTGTATGTGTGTGATGATTCAACATGTCCTTGTCTTCCTAGTCACTGTTTTATTTATTCTTTCCTTTCCTCTAGACTATGTCTTATATGGATAAACCCAAAGCTGACGTGCTCACAGATGTCATTAGGAAGGAAGAGAGGGAATGCTGGATGCTGGCAGAATCAAGCCAGCCTGTATTTAATTTTATTTAATTTTCTAGTTCCAAGCACTGGGGTAACTGAGAACTGAGGACTTAGGACTGAGAAACCTAATAAAAACTCCCATTCGTCTAGTGCTTTTGAATTTACGAAGCACATTCCCTAAAGTAGGGTTTGAAGAAGTTATGTCTTATATTCCTATATCTAGTAAATGTCTAAGGCAGAACTCAGACCTAGTTCTGGCTCTGGGTTCAGCACTCTTTCCTCAACACCATAATTTTTAGGATTATTTCTGAGAATAAATAGTTGCTGGGAACTCTTACTCTGAGTAAAGTGCTTGGGTTTCATAATACCTATTTTGGCTACTCAGAGCCTTTTTTTTTGCTTACCTATAGGTTCCCAATTATGTTCTGGAGAGTTGCTGTTGCTGCATAAGTGACCTATGGATAATTGAAGCATTACTCCATGTCATATGGTCATCAGCATGTCTTTTCACTTTAACTTTCAAGATCATAACTTCACCTCCAAATGATGGCCAAACATAAAAGTATATCCCAAAAGAATGAGGGTTCTTTAGAAAGCTAACCAGTGAAAATAGCATCTTCCAAGTTAGACACAAATGAAGGGCTGGAAATTTGCAAGCTGTCATTCAACCCTAGCTATATATAGAACTTGCTACCATGGAGTGTGTATTTAAAGATTGTGGTAAGTGTCGAAATGTGTCCAGAAATGTGACTTAGTTTTATGATTCAGAGATGTCACTCAGATGAATCTTCTTAGCTATATTTTAAACAATGTATATCAAGTTCCAATTTTATAGAATTTGAAAGATAAATAACAAGAGAAGAAATATGTGCACATATGAAGAAAAGTAGCATCTATTATGCCTCAGAATGTGAAATAATGTGAAAGCAATCGCCGTGTAGTCAATTCACCAATGTTCTTCATGGGACAAAGAAATACATCATTTTGTTTTCTTTGGCTATTTGAGCAAAGTACAAAGAATTCAGCTATGTGCTTATACTAAGTAAAATTGATTTTTAAAACAGAAAGATGAAATTAGTATTGAAATATTAAAAGTGTTCATCAGTTTTAAGGTGACCTAGATCTCCCTCTAGCTTAATGGAATATGTTGGTTTTAGATACTGTCCCCTCTGGGACGAATCAGTGAAGCAGTAAGTGATCTCACTAAAGCTATCCAACTGCAGCCATCAGCACGACTCTATTGACACAGGGGGACCTTGCATTTCATATCAGAGGTGAGTTGTTTTTGCTTTGGGACATTTTCCACTATAGTAAGAAAGATTTCACTTTCCCTTTGCCTTAGAAAACTGTTGATGATAATGATATGGGGGAAGGGGGCAGGTGTAGGTCTGACTGTTTTGCAGCTTTGCAATGGAAAGCATTTTTGAAAACAGCCTCTTTTTCACAATAATATCCTGTGGGAAAATGCTAAGGGCCTGTAATTTACTTCTTTCTTTGGTGGCCTGTACTTACTAACTGGTTGGATTAGGATAAGAAAAGTAAGAAGCAGAAGAAAACTTGGAGCAGAAGTTGTATTTTCACTTCTCTTATAGATATTATTATGGATGCATATCAGCAGCATCAGTATTTAACTTCTAGCTGTGATTCTGAGTCTGGACCAAGTATTATAATGTGACTGTGGCTTCTCCATGAGGATTATAGTAACAATTTGAACAGTTCCTTGGAGTTTATAGCAAGAAGATTTGCCCTTTTAGTAGTTTTTGATGGAGCCAAAACAGAGGGTTCATGTTGGGGGAAAATGGAAGATAAGAATTAACTGGTGAAATAGCCAAGGCATGAAAAATACTTTGGAATAATCTCAGTTTTATAATTGAGATAAAGAGTAGTTGAGCCTTTGTGAGGGATTTTTCCTTTCCAACATTTCTTAAGAAAATCATAAACATCTTGGTGAATGAAATAGAAACTTTGAAGTGAGTCCTAAAACCAGATGCCTGTGTTTAGTAACAAAATGAATTAGAATTTTGTTTCAACAAAGAATACTTTTCATTTTTCAATAATTTCCCTTCCCTTCTTGTAGGACTATGCAACAGCCCATGAAGACTTTCAGCAATCTTTAGAACTGAACAAAAATCAAGCTATAGCTATGCTGTACAAAGGCTTAACTTTCTTTCACAGAGGCCTTTTAAAGGTAAAAATATTGTAAAACTTACCTTTGAGTAAAATACACTCATTTTATTTGGAAAATAAATTGTATTGATATCTTTGGTTTTTACAACAGTCCTTTGCAGATGGAACCAGAACAGTAGGTTCATGTTGTAGTTCAATATAGGGAGGGTTCACACCTCCCCCACAAATTTAGCCCTCTCTTATAACAAAGAAAAACAGTTAAGCAAAATTGTGAACATTTCACCGTTGAACATTTGACTGTGTCGTAACAGTGTATGCAACATTGCTCACCTGTGGTCTCCTACTTTGCATCTAGTAGGAGGGAGATGTGTTTAATCATCAGTTCTACAGAACCAAAATTGATATTTCAACAACCTCAGAAGTCAACTTCTTTCAGTGTTCTTGTTAATCATTATTCTAGTTTTTGTCTAAAAATTGTTCTCCTGGTTCAGCTACATTTTGCATCAGTTCATATAAATCTTCCTATATTTCTTGGGGTTCCTAGTAATCATCATTTCTTAGTAGCAAACCATAGTCCATTATGTTTACATGCTACAATTTGTTCAGCCATTCCTCAACTACTCTGCATACTCCTTGATTTCCAGATTCTTGCTGTCAGAAAAATTGCTACTCTGATTACAGAGTATGGGAATGGGAAACTTTATTTCTGAAGGATACTAATTCTTTTTATTTTTGTATGAGATAGGTCAGTGACTTCTTTTAAGGTAAAGTGAATTTTAAAATTTTGTTATAAAAAGTTTGCTTTAGTTCAGCAGTCAGAAAACTGTATAAAAATCATTCTTAGTTCGCAGGCAGTACAAAAAGAGGCAGAGGCCCAGATTTGGCCTGCAGACTGTAATTTACTGACTCTTGCTGTAGTTAATGCATTGAATCTCATTAATATGTTTCGACTGTTTAAAAACAACAACAAAACCCTTTAAAGCCAGTTAGTAAATTAAGGGTAATTTTAATATG
>NW_020944370.1:0-5721 GCF_900497805.2 Vombatus ursinus | reverse complement strand
GGGGAGGTTCAGGAGCAGGTTGAAGAGGGGCCAGAAGAGAATATAAGGGGGGATGCAGAGGAGCAGCAGGACAGGCAATGGAAGGAGGAGGGGAGAGGCTTACCTCATACACAGGAAAATGCAGGAACTTCTGGGATCTTTGAGCAGGAAAGGGGAGGGGAAGAGGAGAGAGTTATGGGCAGGCAGATCTCCAGCTGCTCATGACACCCCACCACCTAGATTCATGGAAAAAGGGAACTTATTCCTCCTCCTCCTCCTTCAGAGACAAAGATGACTGACCTTGGTCGAGGATGGAGAGGAGAGCATGGTGATGTCACAGAAGGGGCAGAGTTAGTATACACACAGAACAGAGGGAGAGGGGAACCTTCCTGTGATTTCTTGCAACTCCCATTACCCAGCCTGGTGTGGGGAACAGGCAGCAGTGCATCTTCCTGTTGGAGGAGAGCCTGGGTGTGAACAGGGTCAGGTGGGTGGGTTGCGGGGTGTCCTAGACAACACGTAAGGGAACAGCACAATGGGTTCAGCAGCAGCAGACCACCAGCCCCTGAATGGGATGTGGATTTTTGACTTAGATTTTTGACAACCTCCTGAGCAGAGGAAGAAAGGATTGGTCTGGGGAAGAGGTGAATCTTAGCCTCCTTTCTCCAGGAATGGGGAGAGAAAATTAGCCTGGGGGAGGGAGGGACCTACGTGCATCCAGGAATGCCATCATGTCTGCCCCTGACAAAACCTGGGCTGTTAAAAACTGGAGGCAGTTGCTGCTGGATAACTCTGTCTTCGAACGAAAAGGAGTTAAGGCAGAAGGCTGAGGATTCTCCCAGACTCCAGGATGCTGCCCTACCCACAAGGAGCATCACCCAGGGAACCCAAAGGCCCTTAGAGGGCCCAGGCACCTAGTCAAGAATTTATGGAGGCTGAGAAGAAGGCATCATGATCCAGACAGCTGCAGGGATAGGGACTGGACACCTGAGGGCAGTGGTGGACTCCCAGAGAAGGAAAATCTCTCCACTGACATCTTCCCTTCCTGCAACTTGTAATCTCAGAAATTTGCCTCGCACATGGAGACTTTAGAAGATTCAACTCCCTCAATAAATACAGGAGGTAGGTGGTGGAGGGTTGAGGGTCAGCAAAAAAACTGTCTCCGAGGTCACCCCTGCCCTGAGAAGCTGGGGAGATCAATGACCATGCTCTTCGACAAGGATTAGAGTGGGAGAGCCATGTCAGAGGATAAACAAACAGGTGAGGCTAAGGAAATGGGAGAGCAACCATGCCCAGACACTATGCATCAGGCAAAGTGTAAATGTAGCCCACTGACATGTACTAAACGAGGAGAAAATATGTACAAGAAAATGGCTGGTCTTAGCTATGAAGGATATTTGTTAAATAAGTAGCAAATTTTGGCCAAGAGTTTTCCAGTGTCAAATCAGGAAAGACCAAGTATAGTGAAAAAGAAAATGTACCCTGGAATACACAAAAATCAGAACTTGAGGGAGAATCTAGATGGAGTCTTTGTAGTAGTATTAGATCCAGGGCTCCAATCTGGCTCCTCTAACTCCATATCCCACTGTTCTTGCCATTGGACCACAGCCACCATCCTGAACAAAGCCTCTCCTTCAGGTCTCTTCTGTGTGCTCTCTATCTGCTGCTCCACTTCCATCTTCACCCAGTCTTTACCCCAAGACACCAAATGGTTCCAAAGGATCATAGACTTAAATCTCCGCCTCAGATCACCTTTAGAATCTACTTAGTTGAATCCCTTATGCTACAGAGCATAATGAAACCAAAGGATGTACAGGGACTTGCCTCAAATCATGTGTAGGATCAGAGATGTAGATTTGGAAGGGACCTCAAAGGTCAACTAGTCCAACCTTCTCATTTTACAGAGGAAAAGAACTGAAACCCAGAGTGGTGATGGGAGTTGTCTGATGTCACACAGCTAGTAAGGTAGGTTGTGAAGCCAGATTTTCCCCACTCAGAATTGAGCAATGTATCCATTAGATTCTACTGCCTCTTATACTCTCATCTCACTAGTGTACCCTCATTTCTCTAGATGTTCTAAGACTAGAAGGATCAGGACTATGTTTCTTTTATCAATGTCAAAAGAAAAGTCATTTCCAAAAATCATCCAATTTCACCTAGTGAACATTCAACAGATATTGATGGGCCTGAACTGATTTTTGGGGGGAATCTTGACTATATCCCACTCTCTCTCTAAAGCAGGTTCACAAACTTACTTGGCCTACAACTCCTTTTAAAAAAAAATTACTCACCACCCCTCTGGAAATCTATTTTTTAACATTTTATCTTTTTTTTTTCTGAAATTTGCATCATATCAAAATATATAAAAATATATTTATATTTTAAAATGATGGATCTTAAATTTAATAATTTATTATAAATTTGTAGAGTTTTCCCTGCATTGATGATTTAATATCTTATCATGTAACCATATAGTGTCATATTGTAAACAAGTCATTAGAAACATATATTCCTTCTCATATATTCTGGACAATGCGTGACATGCTTACCTGTCAACACTTGCTTGATAAGATTTGTCAATGGACTTGACCACTGATTAGTTATAACTTGCATTTTCTGTGTTTATTTGGAAAATAATTTAATCACTATGACTTTAAATCTGTTACACAACAGGTAAAAAATGTATAAAGTTTTTTTCAAAATTTTCTTCTCTTCTATTCTCTTCTTTACTTATGCTTCCAATGCCCCCTTATGTTTATTCAACGCCCACCTCCAATTGCACCCAAAGCTACTACTGCCTCCCAGGATTTTTCAATGTATCAATCAGTTGTGCTGAATTATTTTTTCTCTTTAAAAATACTCTTGGTCATGGCAGATAGTTCTCTGGGTTGGGAAAGGAAATTATACATAAGATAACTAAAGTGATATACCATCACAAACAAAAAAATGAAAACATTCATTTAAAAAGGATTGATAAGTCATATCACAGAAAAAAGTAACATGGCAAAAAAGATTAAGGACTAAAAATTTCAGAAGTATTAGAAAAACTGAAAGCTATGCCATACAAAACAGCTTAAATATAATATCTCAAGAAATCAAACAAGAAAATTTTATAGACGTCTTGGAACCACAAAATAAGAATAAATAGAATATAAAGGTCCCCAGAAAGGACCCACTAAAATGAAAACTCCCAGAAACATTACAGCACAAATCGTGAGTTTACAGGTCAAAAAAAAAGTATTGCCAGCAGCCTTTAAAGAAAGGATGCAAGTAACAAACATCAACAGTGAGGAATACACAGGATTGTCAGCCATTCCCCTTATGGAGTTGAGAACTTGAACTGTGATATTTTAGAACGCAGAATATAAGCTTACAAACAAAGTAACTTACACATCCATATAGTATAATGTCACAGGGGAAAACATGAACTTTTACTGAAGTGGAAGACTTTCAAACATTCCTGATGAAAAGCCTAGAGCTGCATAGAAGCTTTGAAGTGTAAACAGAAGGCAGCCCAAGCTCCCAGGTGGAAGCTTAACTAAATCCACTTCTGGGGCTAGAGTCCCATCTTTGAGCCACTCCCAAGCATCATCATGAAAACTCAAAGACTTAAGGAAGAGTAATAAGGTGGAAGGTGGATGCCAACAGGGGCAGATGGGTGGATTCTGCTGATCCCAAGGGCTTTCTTCTTAGTGGAAGGGAGACCTCAGCCTAAGGATAGACCCTGTGGAGATAGACAAGACCATTGGAAAGGGAAGAGGAGCTGTCTTGACTTTTGCTAGTACAGCCAATCAAACAACCACTTATTAAGTGCCTGCTGTGCATCTGCCGGACACTGAGATCAAGTAACAATACTTTATATTTTGCATTTTTCACCAGGTAAAAATAAAGTCTGTCCTATATTTGTTATGTTAGTAGCCTGATTGCTCACATGCAAGCTTAAGGTCCTTTAAGATTTCTTTGAGGAGAATTAAAAGCCAAATTCTGATGTTTCTTCGGGGAAACCATGGTTAGGTGGCAAAAGCTGCTCTGGGAGGCAGAATTGTATTCTGGAAAGAACTTTAGCTGCTATGGAGTCAGATGTCCTGGATTCATATGCTGCCCCTGATGTATAGTGCCTGTGTGACCCTGGACAACAATTTAATCTTATTGGGCCTCAGTTTTTTCTCTTCTGTCTAGGAGCAGATCAGTGAGGTCACCAGAGCGACTGGGATGGTGTTTCTTCCTTTCTCTGATGCATGTCCCATAGCAATAGCTACCTGTTTTCTGTGTCTTCTTGTGCATACTGTTCTGCAGTCGGCACCTATATTTCTCTTTTTCTGATTCAAACTCTGCCTGTCTCTCTCTCTGTATCTCCATATCTATCTTTGTTTTGTTCTCTGTCTCTCATTATATACAATATGCAGAGTGACTGTGTGTATACACGCGTGACTTTGTGGGCATCTCCTGATATTTTGTAGCCCCTGGTGATTTCCATGTGCACCCAGGTGACAGTCCAGGATAAAACTGGGAAGAAGTGTTCCCCTTCTCCTGGCCTAGGAATCATAATGGAGACCTGATAAGGAGGTAGCCTGAGTGCCAGCAACTCAGGACTCCAGGTATCCTTGGCAATGACCAGTCACCATGGCAACCAGTGACTAGAACTATCTGGGGCCGCCTTGTTATCCACTAAATTTTGGCTTTAGAAAAGTTATATTTCATCAAAGATAAGGTGGGTAACTTGATTTGGATTTCCATCCTAATTTCTACTATTTGAACAAGCCATCCTGGGGCCCAAAAATCCCAGGTCTTTCTACACAGAGGTTTTCAGTTCCTGTTTATGCTTTCTCATTTACATTGATGAAATGATTTACCTCATGAACAATTTGCAGTGATTGAGCCAAGTCAGCTAGCATCAGTTACTGATGCAATGGCTGGGGGTTCAGCTCTGCTGGTCTTACAATGACTCATTTGTGTTACCTGTCACCTGAAAAATTCCTTTTGTTTTTTTAATTTAATTATTACCAAAAAACACTAGAAGGAGGGTTTCCCTCCAGAATTAGGTAGACTACACGTGCACCATACACACCCCAGGTTTTGCTAGAGGTCAGATGGTGAGAGGAAGGGTTTGGTCTTAGTTAGCTTTGAAGGATCAAAGATCATAAGCAACTCTATCAATAGACTTAACCTCCGTTCTGCTCCCTAATTGGGAATATCTCTAGCATGAATGGTGTGAGCTTAGGCAAATACACTCCCAGAAATGGTATTCAGTGATCTGAAAACCCTCCCCGCTCTGTTCACCACAAGCTGGGGACCCTGCAAATGTGGCTCATCTATATATAGCCTGAGGTTCCCTTGGAACAGTGACATTCTGGGTTGCAAGGTCCCTTTTAGCTCTGGCATTCTGTTATGCTAATATGATCCTCCCAATCTCTGATGTTTTGTGTACCAATGCCCCTTCTAGCTGTGACATTCCATATTCTCTGTTCTCTGGGTCCTCCAGGATCTCACATTCTTGATCTAAGGATGTTCTCAGCCCTGACATTCTATGATCTGTTATCTAAGTGTAACACCACCTTACAATTAAGAGTTCATTTTGAAAGTGAACATAAGACTAAGATAATGCCCTGGACTGTTATTGAAAGGAAGGACTTCCAAACATTCCTGACTAAAAGCCTGGAGGTACATAGAAGTTTTAAAGTATAAACATAGCATGTAACAGAAGGCAGCCCAAGCTCCCAGGTGGAAGCTTGTCTAAATCCA
>NW_020944369.1:0-2400 GCF_900497805.2 Vombatus ursinus | reverse complement strand
GTTTTCTCACAATTATACATCTCAAGAAACCCATATGTCTTATCTGTAAACTGGTCCTGTACTGGTCAATCAGTTATTGTTTCCATGTTCTTTTGATTGAATACAGACCCTTGGGTGGGGAAGTGGGACACCTGATCCCTCTCAACCTCCAAACTTAGAAAGTCCCTAATGTTTACTCCAACTAGAAATCAATTCACCTCATCTTGTATCCTGGTTTGTACTCTGCTAAATGTCCTCTTTTAATTAATTGGTTTTCTTTGATTAAATATTTTTAATGCATAAAAATCTGTCTCCCACTATATTTGGGGTCTAGTGCCAAAGCTAGGGAGGCCTGGTCCTGATTTGTTATGCAATCAGTACATATGCTTAATAAATCAATAAACTCAGAAGCTCAAACCTTTGTTTCTCAGTAATTTTATCTTTCATCTGCCACACTTACTAGTTCTGTGATGCTAGGCAAATCATTTAACCTCCATCTGCCTCAGTTTTCTCAACTGTAAAATCATGATAATCACACCTGCCTCATAGGTTGTTGTGAGGATCAAGTGAAATAATATTTGTAACATGCTTAGCGCAATGCCTGGCACATAGTTGGCACTTAATAAATGCTTGTTCCATGACATTCTCCCATTCAGAGGGCTTGGTAACCCAAACAGAAGAATTTTAGAAGGATTTATTCTGATGTCTGGGAAACGTGAATGTTAGAAAGAACACTTGTGTATGGGAAAGAGTTTAATCATGCATTTCCCCGAACATCTTGGTTTGAAAATGCTATTGCGGGGGGGCGGGGTTTAAGGACTTAAGTAATAACACTGAGCAGGTAAGATAATACGTCAATAAAATGTCAACTTGACAACTTGGTGACATTTGACTACTCCTTTGTATCTAATTGTCATTGGGTGCAATGCTGTATTAAAATTTTTGTTTATTTTCCCCTGTCCTTGAGAAATAGAAACAAAACAATAGCTGGGTTTTACCTCTGCAGCCTGTTATAGTGAATGTAATAACTACTTAAAAACAAACAGATCTATTGTTGCTACCTGGAATTAAATGTATTAAGAAATAAATTAGTAAAGGAAAAAAAAACTTGTCATTGAAATGAGGGAATGATGAATTTACCAAAAAATCTTGTGGTTAGTATTGTATAGAATTCAGAAAAAACTGCTAGAATTGAGGGACTTGGTAATATACTAGTGGAATGGGAAAAGAAGAGACAGACCTGCCTTTTTGTTTCTTTGTTCTTGGTCCTCCGAGGCCTTGGAAATGAACACAAGGAAGAGGAGTTATATCAGAGTTATATCAAGTTTCTCCTTTTGCTTTAGCTGCATTTTAGAACAAAGCCAAAACTCACTGGACTAGTTCCAGGAGCTGATTCCCATCTGCTGGGATTGGAGGGTATGGTGCAGGGCAGAGATAAGCACAGGAGTGACAGAGACAGAATATGAGGGCTTACACCTGCTAGACACTTCAGTATTCCTTGAATTAATGTCTAATGCATGAATGAATTTGCAAATGATCAAGAGAGACTCTTAAGGCTTGAGAGGAGTCAATTGCCTTAACCCAATCCCAGTAACACCTTCTTGAGGATCACAAAGAACTTGGACTGGAGAGTTAGAAGATCTTATTTCTAATTTTGTCACTAACTCACTGACTGATCCTGGGGCAAATCACAACCTCTCTGAACTTCAGTATCTTAATCTGTAAAATGAAGATAAAATAGCAGATACATAAGAAACATTTGTTTGATATATTTGAATCTTAAAGTATACCAAGAGTTCTGGGTCTGGAGTCTGGAACACTCAAGCTATAATAATGCATCAGAAGCTTACTAACAATGTGACCCTGAGTAAATCACTTAAGCTGGGTTTACTTCAATTTTGTCATTTGTAAAATGGTACCTACCTCCCATAATTTTTGAAGATAAAATGAGAAAATTTTAAAGCACTTAACACAATTCCTGGTATATAGTAAACACTATAAAGTGTTAGTTATTATTATTATTACTGGAAAAACTAGAAAGTAGTTTGACAAAAAATAGATTTAGATCAATATCTCACATGATAAACCACAATAAGCTCCAAATAGATATGGGACTTAATACAATGATAATGTTGTTTTTGTTGTTTTTAATTGGAGAATGCTTGTAAGTACTTTTTGCAACTATGGATAGGGAGAACTTCTTAAACAAATTAGGGAGAAAGGTGAGTATGAAAAGAAAAACAATTTCAGTTGAATACAATTTTAAAATCTTTTATGTTAACAAAATTAATACAGATAGAATGAGAAAGGAAATTAACTCACAGGAAAAAAATCTTCACAGAAAATATGTTTGATAATGGTCAGCTATTCAAAATATTTGTAGCATTTATGTAAATATATAAGAATAAGGACAATTTCCCA
>NW_020944368.1:0-3318 GCF_900497805.2 Vombatus ursinus | reverse complement strand
AAAAAGGTATATTCCTTTCTGTTCTCATTCAATTTTCTCTAAATGTCTGTCATATCTAACTTTTCTAATATTCTATTCACCTCCTTAGTTTCTTTCTCATTTATTTTTTGGTTGGATTTATCAAGTTCTAAGAAGGGACAGTTGAGGTCCCCCACTAGTATAGTTTTGATGTCTATTTCATGCCGTAACTCACTTTTCCTTTAAGAATTTGTATGCTATATCATTTGGTGCATATATGTTTAGTATTGATATTAACTTCATTGTTTATGGTGCCCTTTAGCAAGGTGCAGTTTCCTTCCTTATGTCTTTTAATTAAGTCTATTTTTGCTGTTGCTTTGTCTGCGATCAGAATTGCTACCCCTGCTTTTTTTTTTAACTTCAGCTGAAGCATAATAGATTCTGCTTCACCCCCTTACCTTTACTCTGTGTACGTGTGCTTCAAGTCTGTTTCTTGTAAACCACAGACTGCAGGATCGTGGTTTTTGATCCACTGTGCTATCTGCTTCCATTTTATGGGTGAGTTCACCCCATTCACATTCACAGTTATGTTTGGTGGATTCTTGCAATGCCTGTTTTACCTTCTGGTTCTAGGATATCAGGGCAGTTTTCCTTGATCATTTCTTGAAAGATGCCATCCAGGGTCTCCTTTTGATTATGGTTTTCAGGTCGTGCAATGAGTCTGACATTGTCTCTCCTTGATCTGTTTTCCAGCTTAGTTATTTATAAAATGAGATAGTTCACAGTTTTCTTTTTTTTCATTCTTTTTTTCATTTTAAAAAATTTTTAACATGTGTTTTTAAAACTTTGGGTTACAAATTTTCTCCCTTCCTCCCTCCCCACCCACCCTCATTGAAAAGGCAAGCATCTCAGTACAGGTTATAGATGTGTAGTCATGCAAAACACTTCCATAGTAGTCATGTTGTAAAAAAATTGGTATATTTCCCTTCCTCCTATCCTAACCCCCAGACCCTGTCCCTCCTCAGTAGTGTTTGCTTTTGATTATCCCCTCCCCCAATCTGCCCTCCCCTCTATCAACCCGCTGCTCTCTTGTCCCCTTTCCCCCTTATTTTCTTGTAGGGTAAGATAGATTTCCATACCCCATTGTGTATGTTATTCCCTCCTTAAGCCAAATCCTATGAGAATAAGATTCACTCATTCCCTCTCACCTTCCCCTAATTCCCCTCCACTGTAAAAGTCTTTTCTTGTCTGTTTCATGTGAGATAATTTACCCCATTCTACTTCTCCCTTTCTCCTTCTCCCAGTATAATCCTCTCTCACCCCTTAATTTTATTTTCCAGATATCACTCCTTCATCTTCAACTCACCCTCTACCCTCTATCTATCTATACATACATGTAATTTTTCCCTCCCACTCTCTTAATACTGACAAAGGACTCATGAGTTACACATATCATCTTTCCCTGCAGGAATGTAAGCAGTTCAACCTTAAGTCTCTTATGATTTCTCTTTCCTGTTTACCTCTTCCATGTTTCACTTTAGTCTTGAATTTGAAAACCAAATTTTCTATTCAGTTCTGGTCTTTTCCTCAGGAATGCTTGAATGTTCCTTATTTCATTGAATGACCATTTTTTTACCCTGAAGGATTATACTCAGTTTTGGCAAGTAGGTGATTCTTGGTTTTAATCCTATCTCCTTTGCCTTCCAGAATATCATACTCCATGCCCTCTGATCCCTTAGTGTAGAAGCTGTTCAATCTTGTGTTATCCTGATTGTGTTTCCACAATAGGTGAGGTCAAATACTAACATCCAAAGATTTTAGACTCAGTCAATAAACATTTATTAAGCACCATTATGTTCCAGGCCCTGCACTTAGTGCTGGGGATATAAACAAAGGTGAACACAGTCCCTGTTCTTGAGGAGCTCACAATCTAATGTGGTAGACAACATCAAATAAATATGTACAAATAAGCCTTATACAAGATAAAGTGGAAATAATCAACAAAGGAAAACCAAT
The DNA here is from genome assembly GCF_900497805.2 of Vombatus ursinus. NCBI lineage: Eukaryota > Metazoa > Chordata > Mammalia > Diprotodontia > Vombatidae > Vombatus > Vombatus ursinus. The sequence goes on along the minus strand of NW_020944368.1, from coordinate 1,344 downwards.
AGAATTAAGAGGAATTGGGAAAACTGTCTGTAAAGGTCCAAAAGCATGGTGTCATGTGGAAGCTCCTTCTGATGTTAACAACATTCCCACCCCTAACATTTCTAATATGGGTTCTTGGGTTCTATTTTATTTTCTCCCTTAAGTCCTAGGATTTGACTTGGCTGCTTCAGTTGATTCATTCTTGATTGGAATTGAACTGAAATCATCACATAATCTGATTTGGGTGGCTTTTCACTCAAACCTTTAAAAGAATGGAATTGAGATTTATAACTTTTAATTTTTTTTTTTCTGAAAAAGGCACCCAGCCCTTTTCTAGGTGTCTTATTAGTTTTGTTGTTGTTGTTTGGCTCCTAAGTCCAGAGAAAAAGACAAAAGCTTAAAATGGTTTTGTTTCCTCAGTGCATGCTCCTCCAACTCCTCTGAGACTGAGAGAGCTTTCAGTGACCCAGCTGAGAGACTGCTAGTCAGCCTTTCCAGCCTTCTGAACACCAGAGACTGCAGGCTTGCATCTGCTTCCATCTCCTCATGGTAGGTGTTCAGTTTCCCAACAACTTTCTATGGAAAATCAAGGAAAGAGGGCCATGGTTGTCCTGAGCAACTTTGAAGAGCGGGACACCTCTTGATCAAGAGCTTGATCAAGGTGCCATCATTGTGAGACTCTCCAAATCAGGACTTCAGCAGAATTCCTCTATCTTGCTTAATCAGTGATATTCAGTGATAATCAGTGATAATCAGTTATCTTTCCATTTTTCCTTTGCCTCCTGGGAAGTAGAAGAGAGCCAGCATTGCATCATGGTTGGATTTAAGCCTACAGATGTGCCTCCAACAGCCACCATAAAGTTCTTTGGGGCTGGCACCACTGCCTACATCGCTGATCTCATCACTTTCCCCTTGGACACAGGCAAAGTCTGACAGCAGATTCAGGGAGAGAGCCAGGGAGCCATCCAAGCTTCCTCTGCCACTGCTCAGTATGGGGTATCATGGACACCATTCTGACCCTGGTGAGTACTGAGGGTGCTGTCAGCCTCTACAATGGGCTGGTGGTGGGGTGGCAGCACCAGATGAGTTTTGCTTCTGTCTACATTGGCTTCTATGACTCTGTCAAGCAGATCTACACCAACGGATCTGAGCATGCAGGAATTGGGAGCCATCTCCTGGCAGGCTGCACCACAGGGGCACTGGCAGTGGGTGTAGCCCAACCCAGAGATGTGGTGAAAGTACATTTCTAGGCCCAGGCTCATGCAGGTGGCAGCCGGAGATACCAGGGCACAGTGGATGCCTATATGACTATAGCCAAAGAGGAGGGGCTTCAGGGCCAATGGAAAGGAACTACACCCAACATTG
>NW_020944367.1:0-4457 GCF_900497805.2 Vombatus ursinus | reverse complement strand
CATGAGCTCAGGAAAGTCAAAAACCAAGAGGGATCCTAAAGATGAGAAGCCAAGCTATGATGTGCAGCACAAAGCAGAGATGGGATACTCAGGTCACCTAGAGTTCTGACTGTGCTTCCCATAGGACTGGGCCTTCTGGTACTGGCTCCCAATAATGCATCACCACCTAGGACCACCTAGGACTAACTGCCCCTAGGCAGTGGTCACAAAGATGTGAAGCATATAAATTCTATTCCAGTGCCAAAGGCCAGAACTAGGGAGACTAAGGGGAGAACTAAGGGACCAAAAGCAGTGCAGGAGCTGCGGGGGTGGGGGGGAATCTTTCACAAATTTTTAACCATACACCACACCCTTATCTATGAAAAAAAATTGAGCACACCCCCTGAGAGAAAGAGAAAAAGAAAGAGAGAATTTTATCTTAATTATAAATTATATATGTACTACTCTTTTAATAATTATGTTTGTTCTTAGAAGTAGTAGAGAACCACTGGAGATTACTGAAAAGGAGATGACTTGGTCAGACCTGTCCTTTAAGAAAATCACTTTGCCAGCTATTTAAAGGAGGGATTGAGCTAGGGAGAGCCTTAAATCAGGGAGACCAATTGGAAGGCTATTGAAATAATCCAGGAGAGAAGTGGTAAGGGTGGGGTCATTGGCTGTGTAAGTAGAGAAGGGGATAGATGCCAAAGATTTTGTGAAAGTAGAAAGGACAACTATTTGGATATGTGAAGTGATGGAAAGTGAGTAAAGGTTCATGCCAAGGTTACAAACCTAGGTGAGTGGAAGGATGACAGTGCCCTCAACATAAATAGTTCAGAAAAGAGGTGGGTTGGAGGATGGGGAAGGGAGAAGAAAGATAATGAATTCTGTTCTGGACATGTTGAGAATGAGATGCCTACCAAATATTGTTTGAGGGGCAGCTAGGTGACACAGTGGATAGAGCACCAGCCCTGAAGTCAGGAGGACCTGAGTTCAAATCCAACCTCAGACCAAACACTTGTCACTTACTAGCTGTGTGACCCTGGTCAAGTCACTTAATCCCAATTGCCTGAAAAAAAATGAGCCACACCAAATATTGTTTGAAATGTCCAGTAGGCAGATAGATGATGCTGCTGGACTGGAGTTCACAAGAGAGATTAGGATCAGGGAGTAATATGTATAAAGATAATAATTAAAGTCCATGGGAGCTAACAAAGTCATCAAATGAGAAAGTATATGGTGGGTAGAGGGAAGGGTACAGGACCGAGTCTTGGGGGTATACCAGTAATTAGAGGTGTAGTAATGAATGGTGCACACTAAAAGTAATTTACCATTATGTACGCTTAAAGTCCACAGGGCTGAGTGTACACTAATAAGATGTATACTCACCAGTGTATGCTATCAAATTTTACTGATCTAGGGCATGCAATTATCTATTCAATAATATAAGCATCAACCCCTCTAGGAACAAACCATGAGCCTATTTCCTGAAGGTTCCACTAAGTCTCTATAAGATTGGTGCTTATGACAAGGTTTCTTCTCTGCCCTGCAGAAGCCATGTGTCTCTCTTCAAAGTGGCATTCTGAGAAGTCTCTATCAATCATCAATCAGCCCTATGCTTGAGCAAACATGGGATTATCAAATTTCCAAACATGGGAAAGGAAGGTTATATGTCCTAGTCACAAACCAGGAGCAGACTGACCGACTGGGGCCTCCATTGGGTTTTTATGGTTCTGGCTGAGGACTTTTACAAATGATATCTGCATTCTGATTGGTGAACCTAAGCTTATTATGAAAGGAAATCGTCAATCAAAGCTAATGGCATTATCAAATACTTATCAGTTGCTTATCAGATTTGGGACACACATTCGCATATACACACACACATGCGTGCATACACATGCACAAATGTTGTTTACCAAGTTTGGAGGATACACACATCATTAGTAGTTGTTTACCAAATTTAGGAGATACAAACATGTTATTAGTAGTTATTTACCAAATTTGGGGGACTCACATATGATTGCCAAACTACATCACTAAAGTGTTTATCTTATTACAGAAAAACAGTTTACATAATAACTAAATCACAAAATGAAAGCTTAAAACAAAATGAAATTGCGCATTCTAAGTTAACAAACTTATTCCCACTACAAGGAAGCTTCACATAAATGATGATCCAGCAAAGGAGTGAGATGAACTAGTCATATAGGTAGGAGAAGAGCCAAGGGTGAGACGTGACATAACAACCCGCAGAGGAGAAAGTAAGGATCCAGTGGAACAGGGTGGCAAATAGTCTAATAATAATACATAAATAATAATAAATGTAAATAAATAAACTGTAACCTTCTGTGATATGGGGTTTGATTTCTTTTTGCCTTTTTATGAATGTATTTTTTCCTTTCTGCATGCAAAAAAGAAAGAGAAGAGTGTGTAGAGACAGAAGAGAGCTCAGAACAAAGCCTTTGGCACAATTGTGCTTAGGGGGAGGAAATTACGTTATGATCCAGTGAATGAGAAGAAGCATCAGACAGGTAGAAGGAAAAACCAGGAGACAGCAGTGTCATGAAAACCCAAGAAGAAGGAATCTAGAAATAAAAAAGATAATCAGCAATGCCAACTGCTACAGAGACATCAAGAAGGAAAAGAATTGTGACCAGATTTGGCAATTAAGAGATAACTGAAGACCATAAAGATAATAGTTTCAGTTCAGTGATGAGGTCAGATGCCAGAGTAAAAGTGGTTGAGAAATGAGTTAGTAGGTGCATAGGCAGAACTAACAAAAGTAGGTGAAGTTGTTTTTGTTCCCCCTAAGAATATTGTAATGATGATCAACTGTGGAAGACTTAGCTACTCTGATAAAGACAATGATCCGAAACAATTCCAAAGGACCCATGATGAAAAATGCTATCCGCTTCCAGAGAGAGAACAGGCGAACTCTGAATGCAGGTTGAAGCATACTTTTTTTTTTTAAACTTTCTTTATACTTCTTGCCAAAGGAAGCCAAGGGAAGGGAGAATATAGAGAAAGAAAGTGTTGTCAGTGGTGGCAAATGCTGTAGTAGTGTGCTATCAGTCTGAAGACAATTATCCCTTCCACATCTTGGGGATAAGGGGCACAGGCACCCCCTCAACTTGGAAAATCAGTGTAAAACTTTATGGCTTTCCCTTTGCACCACAGAAGAAGTCTGAATTATTATGGTATTAAAAGATAAAATATATTTATATTAGACAATATTTTACATGTATTTTATGCATTTCTGACATTTTTTGTGTCATCTTCTGGCCTCCAAGTGTCATCTGCAGCTTCCACAAAACCCCCCAAAAAATTCCCCTTTAATTACGTATGACATACTGTGATACATCAGAACCGTGGTGGGGAAAGTCATGATGTGGAAAGGATAACTGTAGATTGTGGAAGCCCTTGCATACCGAGCTAATGAATTAATTTTATTTGGTAGGCAAAGGGAAACCACTGAAGGGTTTTAAGCATAGCAATGACTTAAATCGATTTGTACCTAAGGGAGATTATTTACATGAAAGTGTAAAGAGTAGATAGGAGGGGAAGAGAATGGAGTAAAGAAGATGGCATTAGTATCAATCTCTGGAAAATGTGGATCACGCTGTTCTACTTTTGAAAACAAAATAGCTTTCTTTCCTGTTGTAATCTTCTTTTTTTCTCTTCCGTGTATGCCCATCCTTTTTTACTATCTTAAACTTGTCTCTCTCTTTTTAGAGGTTCCCCAAAAAAGTTAATGAATCCCTACCTTATGAAGGTTGAATGGTTAATCTACGCTAGTGAAAAGAGGTTCCTTTCATCTTTATTCTCCTACTCTTTCCTATCTGTTAGTGATTGTCCCAAGTCTCACTTTCATATCACTTCTTTTTTTGGTGAAGTAGACAGGATCCTGCAGGAACTTTTGTTCTCCCCAGTAGTAATTTCCCAGGCAAGTGCTGGTACAGTGGATAAAGCACTAGGTCTGGAATCAGGAAGACCTGATTTCAAATCTAGCCAAAGACACTTGCTAAATGTATGATGCTAGGCAAGTCACTTAACCTCTGTTTGCCTTTGCTCAACTGTAAAGTGGGGATATTATTGTCCCTACCTACTTCCCAGAGTTGATGTAAAGGTCAAATGACATAATATTTGTAAACTACTTAGCACATTGCCTAGTACTATCCACTTCATTTTCCCCAATATAGAGTACACAGACAGAGCTGTATTAAGCTATTTTCCTTATCTTAACAGGCAGGAAATAATGACTTATGAAAAGACTTTAATGGGATAATCATTCTCAGTATGACGAAACACTTGAACCCTGAGATGTAAGCCAACATTCACCCAGATGAAAACTATTTACATTCAACGAAGAGTATAGGAAGTTGTGGTGGCTTCACTAATTGAAAGGTTGTCTTTCTATGAACCAAAGTTGTCAACTTGAAAGATAGACTTGGCCATATATGTTAAGAAAAAAAAAA
>NW_020944366.1:0-24554 GCF_900497805.2 Vombatus ursinus | reverse complement strand
TCAACGGTCAGAAACCTGCAGTGATTTCAACTCAATACAATTTAACAAACATATATAATAATTGCCTAGTATGTGACTAGGAATACTAAATACAATAAAATACTAATGCTCTGGATTTCAAATATGATTTAATATTCATGTGGGTATATATGTATCTATATATATACATACATACATATATAAATATATACATACGCATATATAATTATTTATAATACACACATAAACATATATGTGTGTGTGTGTGTGTGTGTGTGTATGTATGACACACTATAAAACTAAAATCCTGGAAGCTGCTGGGAGATGAGATCACCCAGCTGCTATTTTGATAGCCATATGCCTCTTACCTTTTTCTAAAGTAGTCTCACAAATTATACCAAGACTTGCAAGTAGAAGTATATGATATACTGCACTTTATCTAGAAGATGAAGGCCAATTTTTTACCCTAGGAAGTAAAATAAAAAAAAATCAAAAAGCAATCGGTTAAAGGATCCTCTCTTATGAAATGGCTGCCCTGCTGTGCCAGTAGGATGTTGACTTTGCCAAGACAGTGTTTCTAAGTGATGACATCACTACTCTTCCAGTAGAATGTTGACATTTTAAAGAAATGGTTGTTGAGTGTGGATACCACAAAGATTAATGGTCAGAAACCTGCAGTGATTTCAACTCAATACAATTTAAGAAACATATATAATAATTGCCTAGTAGGTGACTAGGAATACTGAATACAATAAAAAACTAATGCTCTGGATTTCAAATATGATTTAATATTCATGTGGGTATATATGTATATAGATACATACATACATATAAATATATACTTACACACATATAATTATTTGTAATACACACATAAACATCTATATATATATATATAAAATGTGTGTGTGTGAGTGTGTGTGTGTGTGTGTGTATGCACAACTCACTATGAAACTACAAATCTGGAAGCTGCTGGGAGATCAGATCAGCGGGCTGCTATTTTGAAGGCCATATGTCTCTTACCTTTTTCTAAAGTAGTCTCACAAATTGTACAAAGACTTGCGAGTAGAAGTATATGATATACTGCACGTTATCTAGAAGATGAAGGCCATTTTTTACCCTATGAAGTAAAATAGAAAAACACAAATCAAACAGCAATCGGTTAAAGGATCCTCTCTTATGAAATGGCGGCCCTGCTGTGTCAGGAGGATGTTTACATTGCCAAGAGAGGGTAGCTAAGTGATAACATCACTGCTCTTCCAGTAGAATGTTGACATTTTAAAGAAATGGTTGTTGAGTGTGGATACCACATAGATCAACGGTCAGAAACCTTCAGTGATTTCAACTCAATTCAGTTTAACAAACATATATACTAATTGCCTATTATGTAACTAGGAATACTGAATATAATAAAAAACTAATGCTCTGGATTCCAAATATGATTTAACATTCATGTGTGTATATATGTGTGTGTGTGTGTATATATATATATATATATATATATACACATACATACATATATACACACACACATACATATAAATATATACTTACACATATATAATTATTTATAATACACACATAAACATATGTTTGTGTGTGTGTGTGTGTATGCGTGACTCACTATAAAACTACAAACCTGGAAGGTGCTGGGAGTTCAGATCACCCAGCTGCTATTTTGACGGCCACATGTCTCTTACCTTTCTCTAAAGTAGTCTCACAAATTATACAAAGACTTGCAAGTAGAAGTATATGATATACTGCACTTTATCTAGAAGATGAAGGCCAATTTTTTACCCTATGAAGTAAAATAGAAAAACACAAATCAAACAGCCAAGCGGTTAAAGGATCCTCTCTTATGAAATGGCTGCCCTGCTGTGCCAGTACAATGTTGACATTGCCAAGAGAGGGTTGTTAAGTGATGACATCGCTGCTCTTCCAGTAAAATGTTGACATTTTAAGGAAATGGTTGTTGAGTATGGATACCACAAAGATCAATGGTCAGAAACCTGCAGTGATTTCAACACAATTCAATTTAACAAACATATATATTAATTGCCTAGTATGTGACTAGGAATACTGAATACAATAAAAAACTAATGCTCTGGATTTCAAATATAATTTAATATTCATGTGTGTATATATGTATATAGATACATACATACATATAAATATATACTTACACATATATATTTATAATACACACATAAACATCTATATATATATATATAATGTGTGTGTGTGTGTGTGTGTGTGTATGCACGACTCACTATGAAACTACAATCTGGAAGCTGCTGGGAGATCAGATCAGCGGGCTGCTATTTTGAAGGCCATTATGTCTCTTACCTTTTTCTAAAGTAATCCCACAGATTCTACAAAGACTTGCAAGTAGAAGTATATGATATACTGCACTTTATCTAGAAGATGAAGGCCATTGTTTACCCTATGAAGCAAAAGAGGAAAACACAAATCAAACAGCAATCAGTTAAAGGATCCTCTCTTATGAAATGGCGGCCCTGCTGTGTCAGGAGGATGTTGACATTGCCAAGAGAGGGTAGCTAAGTGATAACATCACTGCTCTTCCAGTAGAATGTTGATATTTTAAAGAAATGGTTGTTGAGTGTGGATACCACATAGATCAACGGTCACAAACCTTCAGTGATTTCAACTCAATTCAGTTTAACAAACATATATATTAATTGCCTATTATGTAACTAGGAATACTGAATACAATAAAAAACTAATGCTCTGGATTCCAAATATGATTTAACATTCATGTGTGTATATATGTATATATGTATATGTATATATATATATTTATATATTTATATACATACATATAAATATATACTTACACATATATAATTATTTATAATACACACATAAACATGTGTGTGTGTGTGTGTGTGTGTGTGTGTGTGTGTATGTGTGACTCACTATAAAACTACAAACCTGGAAGGTGCTGGGAGTTCAGATCTCCCAGCTGCTATTTTGATGGCCATATGTCTCTTACCTTTTTCTAAAGTAGTCTCACAAATTATACAAAGACTTGCAAGTAGAAGTATATGATATACTGCACTTTATCTAGAAGATGAAGGCCAATTTTTTACCCTATCAAGTAAAATAAAAAAAAAATCAAACTGCAATCGGTTAAAGGATCCTTTCTTATGAAATGGCTGCCCTGCTGTGCCAGTAGGATGTTCACATTGCCAAGAGAGGGTTGCTAAGTGCTGACATCACTGCTCTTCCAGTAGAATGTTGACATTTTAAAGAAATGGTTCTTGAGTGTGGATACCACAAAGATCAATGGTTAGAAACTTGCAGTGATTTCAACTCAATACAATTCAACAAACATATATATTAATTGCCGAGTATGTGACTAGGAATACTGAATACAATAAAAAACTAATGCTCTGGATTCCAAATATGATTTAATATTCATGTGTGTATATATGTATATATATATATATGTGTGTGTGTGTGTGTGTGTGTATATACATACATACATACATATAAATATATACATATGCATATATAATTATTTATAATACACATATAAGCATATATATATGTGTGTGTGTGTGTATGTGTGTGTGTGTGTGTGTGTGTGCATGACTCACTATAAAGCTACAAACCTGGAAGCTGCTGGGAGATCAGATCACTCAGCTGCTGTTTTGATGGCCATATGTCTCTTACCTTTTTCTAAAGTAGTCTCACAAAGTATACAAAGACTTGCAAGTAGAAGTATATGATATACTGCACTTTATCTAGAAGATGAAGGCCAATTTTTTACCCTATCAAGTAAAATACAAAAACACAAATCAAACAGCCAAGCGGTTAAAGGATCCTCTCTTATGAAATGGCTGCCCTGCTGTGCCAGTAGGATGTTGACATTGCCAACAGAGGGTTGTTAAGTGATGACATCACTGCTCTTCCAGTAAAATGTTGACATTTTAAAGAAATGGTTGTCGAGTATGGATACCACAAGGATCAACGGTCAGAAACCTGCAGTGATTTCAACACAATTCAATTTAACAAACATATATATTAATTTCCTAGTATGTGACTAGGAATACTGAATACAATAAAAACCTAATGCTCTGGATTCCAAATATGATTTAATATTCATGTGGGTATATATGTATCTATCTATCTATATATATATATATACACATATATAAATATATACATACACATATATAATTATTTATAATACACACATAAACATATATATGTGTGTGTGTGTGTGTATATGTATGACACACTATAAAACTACAATCCTGGAAGCTGCTGGGAGATCAGATCACCGAGCTGCTATTTTGATAGCCATATGTCTCTTACCTTTTTCTAAAGTAGTCTCACAAATTATACAAAGACTTGCAAGTAGAAGTATATGATATACGGCAGTTTATCTAGAAGATGAAGGCCTATTTTTTACACTATCAAGTAAAATAAAGAAAAATTCAAACAGTAATCGGTTCAAGGATCCTTTCTTATGAAATGGCTACCCTGCTGTGCTAGTAGGATGTTCACATTGCAAAGAGAGGGTTGGTAAGTGATGACATCACTGCTCTTCCAGTAGAATGCTGACATTTTAAAGAAATGGTTGTTGAGTGTGGATACCACACAGATCAACGGTCAGAAACCTGCAGTGATTTCAACTCAATACAATTTAACAAACATATATATTAATTGCCTAGTATGTGACTAGGAATACTGAACACAATAAAAAACTAATGCTCTGGATTCCAAATATGATTTAATATTCATGTGTGTGTATATATATATACATATATACATATATATATACACACATACATACATACATATAAATATATACTTACACATATATAATTATTTATAATCCACACATAAACATATATGTGTGTGTGTGTGTGTGTGTGTGTGTGTGTGTGTGTGTGTATGACTCAGTATAAAGCTACAAACCTGGAAGCTGCTGGGAGATCAGATCACCCAGCTGCTATTTTGATGGCCATATGTCTCTTACCTTTTTCTAAAGTAGTCTCACAAATTATACAAAGACTTGCAAGTAGAAGTATATGATATACTGCACTTTATCTAGAAGATGAAGGCCAATTTTTTACCCTATCAAGTATAATAAAAAAAAAATAAAAAGCAATCGGTTAAAGGATCCTCTCTTATGAAATGGCTGCCCTGCTGTGCCAGTAGGATGTTGACTTTGCCAAGAGAGGGTAGCTAAGTGATGACATCACTGCTCTTCCAGTAGAATGTTGACATTTTAAAGAAATGGTTGTTGAGTATGGATACCACAAATTCAATGGTCAGAAACCTGCAGTGATTTCAACGCAATTCAATTTAACAAACATATGCAATAATTGCCTAGTATGTGACTAGGAATACTGAATACAATAAAAAACTAATGCTCTGGATTTCAAATATGATTTAATATTCATGTGGGTATATATGTATCTATCTATATATATATACATATATAAATATATACATACACATATATAATTATTTATAATACACACATAAACATATATATATATATATACGTGTGTGTGTGTGTGTGTGTGTGTATGACACACTATAAAACTACAATCCTGGAAGCAGCTAGGAGATCAGATCATCCAGCTGCTATTTTGATGGCCATATGTCTCTAACCTTTTTCTAAAGTAGTCTCACAAATTATACAATGAATTGCATGTAGAAGTATATGATATACTGCCCTTTATCTATAAGATGGATGCCTATTTTTTACCCTATCAAGTAAAATAAAAAAAAAATCAAACAGCAATCGGTTAAAGGATCCTCTCTTATGAAATGGCTGCCCTGCTGTGCCAGTAGGATGTTGACATTGCCAAGAGAGGGTTTCTAAGTGATTACATCACTGCTCTTCCAGTAGAATGTTGACATTTTAAAGAAATGGTTGTTGACTGTGGATACCACAAAGATCAACCATCAGTAACTTCAGTGATTTCAACTCAATTCAATTTAACAAACATATGTATTAATTGCCTTGTATGTGACTAGGAATACTCAATACAATAAAAAACTAATGCTCTGGATTACAAATATGATTTAATATTCATGTGTGTATATATGTACATATATACAGACATACATATTAATATATACATACAATGTATATAAGGTATTAGAGAAGAGGGAAAGAAGTTGCAATGTAGTGATACAATAAGATTCAGAGTCAGAAGCCACCTTGGAGATCGTCTAGGCCAAGTCAAGTATTTTACGCATGAGCAAACTGAAATATCATGACAGAAATGAATTACCTAAGCTTGCAAAATGAATTAGTAACAGCTAGGATTGCAAGTTCAGCTACATGACTATGAATGCAATAATTTCTCTTACCCCAGGATAGAAGAAAAGAGAGCTTTGCAAAGGAAATCTCTAGTTGGGTCATAAAACCAGCTTTTTTGGCCAAAGGAGTAGGAATGGTGAGGAGTCATCCAGGTGTGAGAGGTCCCAACTGCTTTTCAGTACTGCATGATTTTGGCAAGTTTCTTAACTCTAGGAATCTGCTTTGGAACATGTAAAAAGGCCTGAGTGTGTAAAGAGGGGAAGAAGGACTAGGCTGGACTAGAGTATCTTTGGAGTTTCTCTGAGCTCTTCAGTGATTCTGTGAGATTTATTCTGTGTCCTCTCACTACAGCTCTTCATGAATGAGTGGGGATAGTCAGTTGTTATATGTGTTCTTATTTGTATATATGTTGGACTAGATGGTATGGGAGATGTCTTTCGAATTTGAGATTCTATGATTCTAAAACCCTTCCTTGTATGGTCACTAAAGTTAGCTGTCCTGGGCTTCAGGCTTTCAGATATGGAAAATAAGTATGTAGAAAAGAAAGCAATGATCTCACAGGGTCACCATGGCTTCGTGTTGATCAGTTTATGCCCACATTCATGAGAGATTAACATCATTTTCAATCCTGATGTGCTTGCTTAGTAGATTATAGGTTAGAGGAATCCAGCGGGCCTCCATTTTAGTAAAACTTTTGAGAAATTATCTTGATTATCTTCATAGACAAGATGGACTCATACAGACTAGATCAAAGTATGTTTACTTGGAGTTACAAGTTTTTGAAAGATTAACTTTGAATTTCGTACTTTTCAAGGGATAAAGAAATAAATAAAAAAAATTAAAAGATATTCAGTCCCCAAGTACCTTAGAAGTCTACTGAAATAGAAAATCTTTGGTAAAACTGAGACAATGGCAACTATTATGTGAGGAGTTTAAATAAAACCATACTTTTCCCAATCACTCTACTTTATTTCTTTACTTTCATACTTTTCTTTGGAGCTATAATCTGTCATCTTATTACATGGAAAAGTAACCATCCAGTCAATAAGCATCGATAAAGCAGCTATTAATGGGACAGGGACTATGCACAGTGGTAGGGATATGAAGAAAGACAAAAGTCTCATGTCTTCAGTAGCTCACAGTCTACTGGTGGGGACAATTATGTATAAAAAGAATACATATATATGTACACATACATAAATAACAATTTTTTTCTGTCTGTACATACATATATACATATATTTGCGTATTATAAGTTGGAGAAAATAACAGAGGGAAGGCAGTAGCATTAAGAAGGATTGGGAAAGACTTCTTCTAGTAGGTGGAGTTTTAGCTGACAATTGAAGGGAGCCAAGAAAGCCAGGAGGTGGAGATGAGGAGGGGAAGAATTCCAGCCAGTAATAATACCCAGAGTCTAAGATGGAGTGTCTTGCGGCAGGAAAGGCAAGGAGGCCAGGGTTACTGGATGGCAGAGAACCTAGTTAGGGAAGAAAACTGGAGTGAGCCATATCACTAACTTTCCTTTCATATGAAATGGGGATAAGAACAGCTGGGCTCGCTCCATCTATTTCACAGGGCTTTGAAAGGTATAAAGCGTGGCATCAAGAAAACATGAAAAATGTTAAGAACATTTTTTTCAGTAAATTTATACAAACAGCTTGGAGTTATGAAAAAATTAAAAAATGGTGCAACAATGCAAAAAAAAAATTACTTCAGAAAAATCATTTTTTTTTCTTTTTGACTAAGCAAGACCTGGCTGGAAGGGCATCTGAAGGCTACTCAATGAACACAGTGTTCCTAGTTTTCTAGATTCACCTCAACTCTCTGAATCATTTCTGAAAGAAGTCTGATCCAATCCAAGATATCCGGACAATTATGACTATACTACCTTTGGAGGGGAAAAAAGTAATGTCTAAGAAAGATTTTTTTTTTTCCATTTATCACTGGTGTCATGGTCCTCAATGGCAAGGAGACTGGTCAAGTAGGCTATCTTGGTCAAATTTCATTTTACATTGATTCTGCTAATCCAAAATTCCTTTCAGGGTTCAGCTTTGCTTTTCTACCTTCACTTTTCTGTAGTAATCTTCTGACGTGTAAAGCAGCTGATGCATTGAAGGAAATATATGAAATGGCTGCCTTGACTACTTGTCCAAGCAGGTAGCCTCTATGGAAATGCCAACAATAGCTGGGTTTCAATCCCTTGGAGAGCCCAGTCAGACAATGGCTCAAATAGGTGATACCTTCAATTAAATTTGGAATAGAAGCACAAGAGATATTTTCATTCAGAAGAGTAGAGGATAACTTAAGTTTCTTCAGGGTTAAAGCAGTAAGGGGAAAATGAAGTTTCTACACTGCCTGAGTTTCTGTAGTCACTGTTCAAGCAAAGAAATGCAACTGAGATTTTGGCTCAAGCTTAAGGTGTGATGGCTTAGAGGACATTTTCAGTTTTATGATCACAGCTCGTGATGTCTTTCCTTACAATGCATGTGCCAAGGGGAGGCGGCAGAGACACAAAGTTGAGAAGTTCAGAGTCTAGAGGAAGAAATATCTCTAGGAAAGCTGTCCTCAGAGGCTGATGTCCACAGCTGATGATCAGATTTGAGTGTGTGCTTTTACCAATGGCAAGGAAAATCATAATATCTTACCCTACCATCACTTTTGAGGAGAATGGAGCCACGCATAGACATTTCACTGGCAAGAGTCACAAAACCGTTCTCTAAAATTATAGAACCTAGTGTTACGCTGCTCCATATTTAAGGTTTATACAGCAAATACTGTGTGTCCCTGTGACCATATCCTAAATTTAGACTTTAGGTCTAGAGATCATCTGGCTCATCCCCTTTCCTTCTGACAGATAAGGTATGCCTTATGATGCAGCCAAAAGTAGTCTAAAAACTTGTAGACGAGACCTAGGATGGAATCCCAATGTTTATATTTACCAATTCTGTGACAAAAATCTTTCTGACCTTCAGTTTCCGGAAATATGGCCATAAACCTGCCCTTAATGAGAAACAACTTGATATAGTGGTTAGAGCCTTGGACTTAGAGTCAGAAAAAGCTAATTCAAATCTGATCTCATGTAATTATTAGCTGTGCAACATTGGGCAAGTCACAGTGCTCATTATTATTTAACATTTAAAAGGTTCTCAAACAAGGTAAGCTCCCCATCAAAACCTCTGGATATCTTCAATTCTGTTGGCTGTTGTTTGCCAGCAAAGATAAGGAAGAAGCTCCCAGAGAGCAAAAGGAATGGCAGAAACTGAATGAGAATGGAAATGAGCTTGATGCCAGTGTGTTATTTGTAGTACTGGATTAATGAAACAAACCCACTACAGAGGTACTTCATGATGAAAATGACTAATTGTATAAAGCAGGGATTTTTTTTCCATTAAAAAAAAAACAAAAAAATCTTATGCTTATCCTAGGGCATTCTGCACAAAAGGATGAAAGGATGATAAATCAGAGGGAGGTGGAAGATGAATCTTAATGCTATTTTGCATGAGCCTATTTTGTACGTTTCCAGGGTCTAGCTATTATGATAGTGGCATCCCATACTGAAATGTCACCATACTCGGCATTGGAAAAATCTCCTATGTTTAAATCTAAAGGAGGGAAAAGATACCACGTGTATACAAAATACCTTCCAATAGGAGAGAAACAGAGTTTAATACACATCTCATCTCTCTTAAATTCGAAGATATCTTGAGGGCTATAATATATCTGAAACAAAGTGGCACTATAAACATTTTAACCTTCTGAAATGAGCTCTAAAAACTAAAAACCACTAGAGAAGCCTTCCTTTCAATGGCTCATTGCTTTAGAAGTACCTAATCATTTCTTCCCCCTTGAATTCCTTTTAAAAAAATCCAGACAACCACACCAGGTAAGTTGGTGTGAAAACTGGAATGAACACAGAGCAGTTTGAAAAATAAAAATGTATTTGAGGAAAAGGAGAGGGCACAGTTAAGGCATCTTTAAAAAAAAAATCCCCTGGGCAAGTCACTTAACCCCAATTGCCTAAATAAATAAATCAAATCAAATCAAATTTAAAAATCCACATGGCTTTGGTTTATTGAAATACCTCCACACTGGTAAAGAGAAAAGGAAATATTTCAAAGCATCTAGAAAATAAGAAAACTGTCTGAATACCGAGTGTACGATAATTCAGACACTTTCTACATGTGGATATCAAACTCAGACGCCTTCTCCCTGTGAAACTCTGTATGGTCACCTAGAAATTGATCTGACAGAAGATGGCATCCCCTAAGTCTCTGCAGAAGTTCCCTACCAAGAATTGTTGTCTGGAAGGGTGGGAACCATGGAATTTCCGTTGGTTGGTGAGCAGCCCGACTTCAATTTTTCCAAATACTCGGTTTGTGCAGGTTGATGACCCTCAAGAACTTTAATGGCATCTTCAACCTTCCTTCCTATAAGAAAGGAATCCTCCCAGTCTTCCACTACCTCCCTCAGTGCGATGCTTGCCATCTTGGTTCTGCTCACACAGGCCCAGAAGTCTGCCTAATTTTCCTCTTCCGACACTTCTCTTAGCGCAGTTCCGCCTTGCTCTACCTCGGGCTCCATTCCTCCCCCGGGGAACAACGCACTGATCTGGAGGTGGACCCCCTCTCCTCCCCTCCCCCCTCGCCGACGGAGTAAGCCCAGGCAGCCCCCGCTTCTAGAAGCGCCGCGGACAAACCTCAGTCCTTATCCTCCTCCTCCTCCTCCTGTTTGGCTTCAGCTTCATCCTAGAGCCGGGTTCCTCCCGCGGCAAGCCCGACCCAGGGCGCGGGGAAGGCTGGAAGGGAGGAGGGAAGGAGGGAGGGAGAAAGGGAAGGACAAAGAGGTAGGGAGGAAGAGAAGAAGGAAGGAAGGGAGAGAGAAAGGGAGGAAGAGAATAAGGAAGGGAGCGCCCGAGGGCCGCGGCTGGGACACGGGCCCAGGAGGCTGCGCCCCTGCTGCCAGACAAGCCGCGTCTCCACACGAAGCCAGCCCGCCGCCCGCCACCTCTCTCTATCCCACTAAACGCACTTCCGGACCTCCAGGCAGGCCGAGTCTGGCGCCACGTGACCGCCGCGGGCCATTGGCAGCGGGCGCTGCGGCTCCGCCCCCGCGGCTACGGCAGCGCTGGCCCCGCAGGTGGAAGGCTGGCCCTGCAGCTTTTTATGGCGCTCACCTGGCGGCTGGTTCCTCCTCCAAGTGATGCTTGTTTAGAAAGTTAATGAAATCAAACAAATGCCACGCTGAGGAAGCTCGACGAGAAAGCCTCACTCCTGAAATACTTAATGAAACACGGCAGCCCAAGACAGCGCTAGTTTGGAGGAGAAAGCCAGTCATAAAATCTTGTGTTAGGAATGTGAGGGAAGACTACCAGCAATGTTGCCTCATCCGAGTGTAAAAAGCAGCGAAAGAGAAAACCAGCCTGCAGAAAGCTTGGTATGAGACTCGAGGGTGTGATTTACAGAGCAAGCTGGGAACGTAACAGAAGTTCAAAGGATCCGACTTTCATTTCTCTAGCAATTTGTTATCAGTGACAGTGGATCGATACATTTAGATTGTGATGTGTCAGCACCCCCACGTACTGCTCGAGGGTATAGAAATGGGATAATAGCACAGTAAGCTTAGAGTTGGCAATGACCTCTGACAACTTGTTAAACTTACTTTGTTTGAAATGATGGAAAAGTAGCATTCAAGAAAAGAAAGTCAGAAGGAAAGGCTGGACTTGACCAAAAATACTTACATACACACATATATGTATGTATATGTATATGTGTATGTGTGTGTGTCTATGTATATATGTATATATGTACACACACACACATACATACATACAGAGAGACCAAGGAGTGTTAGGGACAACACAAATTTAAAGGCATTCTTGAAATTTATTTTCAAAATAACTCAAATCAGGAAAGATTGCAAAAGAATGGAAAAGATCAAGAAGTGTATTGTTTCCCATTAAAAATCAAAAGAGAAGACTTTAGGTAGCTACCTACCCATATGATTACTTTCCTGTTCCTAAAGAAAAAAAAAATATATATATATATATATGAAAAATGAGCTATGCCTGCCTTGAGCATGTTTTTGATGAATAGAAAAGAATATGGAGATATTATCACTCCCCTGCAGAGGAGACTAGGAAGGTATCAGTAGCTACTCCTTCATATGCAGAAGTAGAAACACTGCATAGAAGATGAAGAACAACAGATTTAGGTTTGATGCAAAAATAATCTCATGAATCTAATGATTAGGCTTATTTCCAGTTAAACAAGCTCCCTTGGGAGGCTGTGGTTTTTTGCTTCATTGAAGGTCTTCAAGGCACTTCGGGACACATTTCAATGAGACTGACAGTTTTCCATTCCCCTGGGACATTGAGCTAGTTCCAAAAGCTATAGATTGGCCCAGTTTAACCAAGCTGCAAGTAATGTTGCATTGCTTTTTGAAGACTGAAAATGGGCTGCTCTGTAGTATTTTGAGATATCCTTAGATGTTTCTGTGGTCACTGATTGCATTGGTACCCCAGGATGTCAGCTGGTTAAATGACAAAAAATCAGTTATTCTATGTTATTATATCTGAGTCAGAAGATAAAGAGCTACCGGAGATACATAGGGTATGCCTAATAACATTTTCGATTTGTATGGTTCTTTTTTTTTTTTTTTTAAAGACTGCCATAAACCTTATCTCATTGGATCCTTACAATGACCCTCTCCTGTGAGACAGGGAAAGCATTACTTTAATGTTAAAGATGAAGAAACTGAGTGTTGAAGTGACTTGTCCAGTATCAAATAGCTATTATGTTATAGACCTGACAATGGAGCCTGGGTCATCTGACTCTTTTATCTGGTATTTTCATAGTATATCATGCTGTGTTTTAAAGCCTACTAGTGATGGGGCTCTTGAGGGGAGGAGAGTTTGTGCTTTCGATGGAGAGGCGCCGGAAAGTCTTTCATCAAAATGAAGCAGACGAAACATATTGCCAAGATTGATCACTGAATTGAGCTTCTAATGGAGACAGGCAATGGCACCCTCCCCCCACCTTGGGGATGTATAGAATATTCCATGGATCCTGGAGCAAAATACCTAATTACCTTGTGTTTTCCTCACCCTCCACCTTACCAAAAAAGTCTTGTTTTTGACTTGCTGAGGGAACTCAGGTTTTGCATTGCTAAGTCTCTGAAAGAGTTTCACATCTGCTGAGTGTAGGCATATGTATATATATATATATATATATATATATATACACACACACACACACATACACATATATGCATATACATAAACACATGGATATGTATACACACGTATATATATACAGATTTTATGTGTATATGTGTATTACAGATATGTATACATATGTATGTATGTGGGTGGGTATATGTACATATATAGGTATATATGTACACACACATTATAAATATATATCTATATATGTTCATATGTATGTATGTATTTATCCCTAATGGTATTGAATCGGTGATTTCTTCATTTTAGAAACTCCCCACTTGAAAACACCCTTATGCAGATGGGCAACTCATATGCAACTTCTAGCCATTGTTCTTAATATTTACTTTGCAGGAGTTACTCTGTGTGTGTGTGTGTGTGTGTGTGTGCATTCCAGAAAATCAAATGATAAATCAAGTCCCGATGTGCAGTACTGGCTGATTTCTGAGGTGCTGGTTTTCTGAGCTCACACTAAAACGTCTCTGTAGGGGTCTGAGGAAGTTCCAGCACAACAGAACATATATGTTTATCGATACAACCCTCGGTCAAAAGCTATGGACATTTTAGTCATTTTTCATATTGTTTGAACAATTCACATTTCCACCAGCGATGTATTTGTGTACCTGCCTTTCCCAGTCCTTTCAATATTGACTATTCCCATCTTTGTCAATTTGCTGAATGTGAGGTGAAACTTCAGATTAACCTTGATTTGCCTTTCTCTTATTATTAGTGCTTTGAATCATTCTTCTTTTGTTAAGAGCTTGTAATTCTCCTTTTCAGAAAATATTTTTCCTGTACTTTTAAAATTTATCTATCGGGAATAGCTTTTGGTCATATATTTCTGTTAAGTGTTTATATATCTTAGACATCAGACCCTTATCAGAGGTATTTGATATGGAGATTTTCTCTCAATTCCCTCCCCCCCCTTATTCTAGTTGCATTACTTTTTGTCATGCAAAATATTTTCAATTTCATGTTATCACAATTATCAATGTTATACTTTATAATTGCCGCTATCCCACAATTAGTTAACAATTCACTCCCTAGCCATACCTTCGAGAGGCATAGGGGGAAGGGAAGAGAGAAGGGAAAAAGCATTTATTCAGTGCCTGCTTTGTGCCAAGCACTGTGGTGTGCTTTAGATACATTCTCTTATGTGATTCTCTTTGTTCCTAATTTTTAATATATTTTCTTTAATATCTGGTTCCCATCCATTCTCAAGTCATCACAGTATATAAGACATTATTCAAACCTAATTTGTGTCAGACTGTTGGAATTTTCCCATCAATTCATATCAAATAGGGAGTTCTTTCCTAGGTAATTTGTGTTTTCAGCTTTATTGAACACTGGGCTATTTAGTTCAATTATTTCTGATTTTTCCATATCTAGGCTGCTCTACTAATCTCAATTTTTTTAAACATACCAATGAGTTTAGTTTTATAATGCAGTTTGAGGTGTGGAAGTGTTATTTATCGTTGTTCCTGCTTTTTTCATTGTGTCCCTTGACATTCTAAGATCTTTTGCTACCACAGATGGATTTTGTAATTATTTTGTCTAGCTCTGTAATGAATTCCTTTGGTAATTTTCTTTCTTTTTCTTTTGATTTTTTTTCTTTTTTTCTTTTTAACATGTGTTTTTAAAACTTTGAGTTACAAATTTTCTCCCTTCCTCCCTCCCCACCCACCTTCATTGAAAAGGCAAGCATCTCCATACAGGTTATAGATGTGTAGACATGCAAAACACTTCCATAGTAGTCATGTTGTGAAAAACTAAGTATATTTCCCTTCATCCTATCCTACCTCCCATTTATTCTATTCTCTCTTTTGACCTTGTCCCTCCTCAGAAGTGTTTGCTTTTGATTATCCCCTTCCCCAATCTGCCCTCCCCTCTATCAATCCCTTGCTCTCTTGTCCCCTTCCCCCCTTATTTTCCTGTAGGGTAAGATAGATTTCCATACCCCATTGTGTATGCTATTCCCTCCTTAAGCCAAATCCTATGAGAATAAGATTCACCCATTCCCTCTCACCTTCCCCATTTCCCCTCCACTGCAAAAGCCTTTTCTTGTCTGTTTCATGTGAGATAATTTACCCCGTTCTACTTCTCTCTTTCTCCTTCTCCCAGTATAATCCTCTCTCAGCCCTTAATTTTATTTTCCAGATATCACCCCTTCATCTTAAACTCACCCTGTGTCCTCTATCTATCTATCTATCTATCTATGCATGCATATAATTTTTTCCCTCCCACTATCTGAATACAGACAAAGGACTCATGAGTTACAAATCTCATCTTTCCCTGCAGGGATGTAAACAGTTCAACCTTAATAAGTCTCTTATGATTTCTCTTTCCTCTTTACCTCTTCCATGTTTCACTTGAGTCTTGTATTTGAATGTCAAATTTTCTATTCAGCTCTGATCTTTTCCTCAGGAATGCTTGAAAGTCCCCTATTTCACTGAAAGACCATTTTTTACCCTGAAGGATTATACTCAGTTTTGCTGGGTAGGTGATTCTTGGTTGTAGTCCTATCTCCTTTGCCCTCTGGAATATCATGCTTCATGTCCTCCTGTCCCTTAATGTAGAAGCTGCTAAATCTTGTGTGATCCTGATTGTGTTTCCACAATACTTGAATTGTTTCTTTCTGGCTGCCTGCAATACCTTCTCCTTGACCTGAGAATTCTGGAATTTGGCTACAATATTTCTAGGAGTTTTCCTTTGGGGATCTCTTTCAGGAGGTGATCGGTGGATTCTTTCTACTTCTATTTTGCCCTCTGGTTCTAAAATATCAGGGCAGTTTTCCTTGAGAATTTCTGGAAAGATGATGTCGAGACTCTTTTTTTGATCATGGCTTTCAGATAGTTCACTAATTTTTAAGTTCTCTCTCCTGGATCTGTTTTCCAGGTCAGTTGTTTTTCCAATGAGATATTTCACATTCTCTTCTATGTTTTCATTTTTCTGGATTCGTTTTACAGTGCCTTGTTTTCTCAAATTGTCTCTAGCTTCCAATTGCTCCATTCTTATTTTTAAGAAAGTATTTCCTTCAGTAAGTTTTTGGACTTCCTTTTCCATTTGACCAATTTTGCTTTGTAGGGCATTCTTCTCCTCATTGGCTTTTTGGACCTCTTTTGCTATTTGGGTTAGGCTATTTTTTAAGGTGTTATTTTCTTCAGTATTTTGGGGGGTCTCCTTTAGCATCACTCTCAGTTTTTCCTCTACTTCTCTTCCTTGCTTCTCAAAATCCTTTTTGAGCTCTTCCATGGCCTGGGACCAATTCCTATTTTTCTTGGAGGCTTTGGATGTAGGGGCTTTGGCTTCGTTGTCTTCTTCTGGTTGTGTGCTGTGATCTTCTTTGTCACCAAAGTAAGATAATATAGTCTGACTCTTTTTGCGCTGCTTGCTCATGATCCCAGCCAATTATTTGAGTTATAAACTCTTTGTTAAGGTAGGGGTCTGTTTCCAGTGTGGAGAATGTACTGTCCCAAGCTTCAGGGGTTTTGTGTAGCTGTTTTCAGAGATAATTCTAGGGACCTGTAAATTTTCAGTTCTTCCAAGGTGCTATGATCAAGGGTGAGGTGTTTGCTCCTTTCCTGTCCTGTGCTCTGCTCTATGAGTGACCACAAGCACTCTTTTCTGTCTTGGAACTCTGAGAAGGATTTCCTCTCCACAGCCACTACAAGCTTCACCACACCAGGGCTGCTCCTGGCCCCAGGACTGCCACCCAGAACTGTGACCCAGATCCAAGCACAGGCAAAGCAAGAGAATCCTGCACCAGCAGAGAGATTCCTGCAATCCCCCTCTGATCGGCCACTCGATTCCCCCTCCGTCTGTGGGCTGGAAGCTGAGGAGGCAACCGCCGCCCCCCCCCCCGGCGCCGAGCTCGGGACCGGGGCTGGAACCCCACCATGCTTCTCTCTCACGGTAGAAATAGACTTTTCCCACCAACCTTCTAAGTTGTCTTTGGTGTTCATGGGTTGCAAAGTCTGCAAACCGCCATAGCTGCTCGCCATTCAGTCCTCTGAGGCCTGCTCCAGGTGGGCTGTGGCCTGCGCCGAACTGCGCTCCTTTCCCTGCCCGGCACGCTATACCTTTCCCATCAACCATCCAGGTTGTCTTGGTCTGGAAATTTGTTTCACTCTGTCTTTTTATGGATTCTGCTGCTTTAGAATTTATCTAGAGCCATTTTCTGTAAGTATTTGGAGGGGTTTGGGTGAGAGTTCAAGCAAGTCACTGCTTTTACTCCGCCATCTTGGCTCCGCCTTGGTAATTTTCTATTTATAGCACTACATCTGTAAATTGATTTGGTAAGATTGTCACTTTCATGATATAAGCATAGCCAGGCCATGGACTCTGACTACCCCTCCCTACCCCCAGTTATTTAAGTTCCTTATTTCTTTAAGGAGTATTGACTTCCAGGTATTTCTTATGCTTTGTCGTTATTTTAAATTTAACTTTCCTTTCTGTTCATGCCTCCTGTGTTTTGCTGTGACTAATTATAAATGTTGTTGATTAATATTTGCAAGAAGTGATGGTGACAGATGGGAGGTTGGAGATAAGCAGTTTTTTCAAACTATCATCTTAATGAGTTTGTTTGAGGCTCCCATATAATTTCCTAAGTAAACTATCATGTCATAATAAACCTGAGATAATTGTATATTCACTTTGTCTTTTTCCTTCTATGCTCTTAATTTCTCTGTCTCTCTGTCTCTCTCTCTCTCTTTGCTATTGCTAGCATTTGTAGAATTTTTTTAAAAAAAATATGAGAAAGGGGGCTCTCCTTGCTGTACCACTAATATTTATTAGGAAAGCTTCTAGGGTTGTCCCACTGCTAAAATGGTAACTTTTGGTTTCATATATAGTGATAAGAATTAGACCTCTGATTACATTGGTATAGGGGATTCCCAGATGAGGAAACTCCCTCTCCCAATGCACATTGGCACCTTCTCTATAATTTATAATCTAAGAGAGTTTTCTAGAGTACTGAGAGGTTGGCTTAGTGATTTGCCCTAGATCACACTGTTGGTATATATCAGAAAGGGAATTTGAATCCAGAGCATTAAAGAACTGAAGGGAATCATGGAAGCCATTGTTTCTAAAACTCTCATTTTACAGATGAGGAAACTGAGACAAAGAGGTAAGTTATTTGTCCTGGATCAAACAGTTAATAAGTGTCAAGGGCAGGATTTGAACCCAGCTCCAATTCCTATCTCTCTTTACACAGTGTTTGGCCCAAGTAGAAAAATTCCTTATTGCAACTTTGTGTATAGGAGTTATTTTTTTTTTAAAAATCTCATTCTTTAAAACTCTGTGGCAAGTTGATATCAAAGTAATATAAAACTGTTTTAGTGGGTTAAGATTTAGTCTATGATTTATCAAATGTAAGTCTCTCTACTTGAGAGAAATGCTTGCACAACCAGGATAGGACAAAGCATTCTGCTACAGCCATGTAACTGCTCTACCTAATGGATGTTTTTGGCTGCCTTAACCTTTACTGTCTGAGCAGAAGTCACAAACAGCAATAAATTGAAGGTGCCATGATGATTATGTAGCTCATTCCCTCAACTGAGCTTTCAAATATGGTGTCATAGTTAAAAAAAAAAAAGAACACTTACATATTTTCCTGATCCAAGCTCTGCCCCATCGACATCCTAATGTCTCTGTGTCTAGTTGCCATAAAGTAAACCCATCTTCAAAAATGCGATCCATTTATTTCCTTTAATAAGTCAGTTAGTCAGCAAAGCATTTATTAAGCGCTTCATCTATTCCAGGCATTGCGCCAAGGGCCAGGAACAGAAAGAAAGGCAAAAATATTCCCTGCCCTTAAGAAGTTTACATTCTAATCAGGGAGACAACTTATAGATATCCTGGTAAATACAAAAAATATGTGGAACATAAGAAGGTAATATGAAAGGGGAAGGCAAGAAGAGCTAGAATGACTGGGAAAGATCTTCTGGAGGCTTAGGTTCTTATAATCTAGCCATTGCTCAGATTCTTAAAATCTAGCCAATAGTTCACTAATGTTCAGACTCCTTAAGAGTCTGCCCAATATGATGGATGTTCTAATAAACCTTGTCTTTGACTGAAAGAAGGCTTGGGTTGAATTCTTTCGGGCAGGATCCACATGTTGTGATTTTTGGGTCCCAGCACCCCGGAACCCCTAAAGCTCAACATGTTGGTGGCCAGTACAGGCAAACTGCCTAACCCTGTGTTCTTCTCCAGCCAAGACTGGCAGTTATGAAAGCCTCGCCCCTCCCCGCATTTCTTGCTCTGCAGTTGGGGTCACTCTCCAAGCACCAAGGCTTAGAGGTGCTTTTTGGGCAGGCAGTTACGAGGCTGTCCCACACTCAGCCGGATGCTCTCAGGCTCTCAGTCCACTGGTTTGGTTCAAGGCCATGGACCTGGGTACACCTTCCACAGCACAGAGGATGAGGATGGACTCCCTATCTGGAAGCTTATTCTCAATTCTGTCAATTCTCTTGGTGCTAGGGAATTGGGGATAACTGCAGTTGCTTTTTGGTTCCCTGAGGCTTACTTACTCCCCTCTACACTCCTGAATCCTCCTTCATGGAGGTCACAGGGAAAAGTCAGAACAGCTCAAAACCGATTCTGGAGGTTTTGTGATCAACCATTAAGGATTTTGAAACTTCCCCTTTCAATTCTGGTCACTCCTTTCTCCCACTCCCTTCCCTTCAGTCAAGAGGGTATCTGTTAACCCCTCTCCTAGGAGAAGAGAGTTTCACCTTTTACCTCTCATCTTTGATTTTGCACTCCCCGACTTGCGAAAGGAAGGAGGAGGGAGGGGCAGGAGCTACAGAGTGGGCCTGCCAGTAATGGCCTGGGGCCCTAGGGCAACCTTGACCTGGAAGCATCACCCAGGTTCAGCACATCCTGCTCAAGGTAAAGAAGCTGGCCTCTGAACTTGGGTAAGCATACTCTTTTAAAGTTATTGTTTTAACTGTTAATGATGAGATGTTGATTCTCCACAGAAAATAATTTGGAAATGCATTTAACAAAATTCATGTCACCTGATTGGTAATGGGTTGTTTCAAGTTTCAAACTGGTGAGCTTTTTCTATCAGTTATGTCAAGCAACTTTTCATAATTTGGTCACCACTACAATAATTTGGCTATTGTTGGTTATTGTTTTAATGTGTCAACTGGCCAGAAAGCTTGTCTGGGTTATGGCTTGCTGAGAATTTGCGAGTGTATAGAAATCTCTTATGATTGGCTTTTTATACCAGGACAAATTGAAGTTTGAGATGTAAATCCTGGAAAAGTTTTTCCTAAGCTGTGATTAGTGAAACTTGCTGTGTGAGGTAAAAAGCTCATAGGATTTTATTTTGAGTTGTCTAATGGATCCTAATAATCCATCGATAAATCAATAATCCACCATCTGAGAAATGCCACAAGCTACTCTGAGAGAATGTGACACTGGTGGGAAGTAAGCATCGGGAAAAAGCTGAGAGGACATTTTTAGCCTCACTCTAAGATGGAATCGTCCTTGTTCAGTTTCCCCATTATGTTCCTTTGAAAAGGAAGGTTACCCACCTGGCTATTCCTGAGTCTGGCTATAAGGTGGATTTGATACATCACGATTGGAAAACTGAATTATCTGAATCCAAACAGAGCTAAAGATGTTTTATCCTGTCATTTGGGCCCTGCAGTCTTTTCTGTCAGATTTGTGTCTTCCAGACTACAGTCCATCCCTTCGAGGTGGTAACAAACAGCGGGTACCAGCCAATGTTCCCTCATCATTTCCTGGATGCAGTCTGTGCTCAGTTCCAGTCAACCTCCTCTTTGGTACCCCCTTGAGACAGGGACAGCTCTACACCCCTTGCCAGCAGGAAGCTGTTTCAGAAGCCGAGACCTTCGCCAAAAGAATTTGGGTCCCATTTGTTTGAGGGGGGAATGATGAGGATGGGATCTAGACCCCAAAAAGGGAAAACCCTGGACTTTCCCACCTGGCCAAATCTCTGGCATTTGCCTGAGGCTATAATCCCATCAACTGGCCTTTCATTGTGGCTACACCCAATCTCTCAATTCTCTATCACCCTTCACCTAGCCTAGCCCTCCCATTTTCTTACCTCCTATGGCCCCTGGCCATTTCCCACCCTTAATCCTAGCTAGACCCCATTCTCCCTTCCCTTGCCCTAACTCCCAGGAGTTTTGTTCAACCCACCTTACTGGTCACTCCCATTCAGATCCTACTTAGACCCCTCCTCCAGTCACCCCAAACTACTTGGCCACTCCTAGAGCCTTCCCACAGTCTTTCTGTATAGAAGGTCCATCTTGTCTCCATCAAGATGCTTAGATTCCTATAATCTAGCCATTGCTCAGTTTCTTAAAATCTAGCCAATAGCTCACTAATGTTGAGACTCCTTAAGAGTCTGTCCAATATGAAGAATGTCCTAATAAACCTTGTCTTTGGCTGAAAGAAAAAAAAAAGGAGGTGGGATTTGAGCTGAGTTGGAAAATAAGCCAGGGAAAATAAAGAGAAGGAGGTGATGATATAAAGGCATAAGTACACCCAGTACAAAGCCATGTATATGGGTGATGGAGTATAGCTGGATCTTAGATCTTAGAGTGCCTGGAAAGGTGTAAGGTTTAAAATGGCTGGGGAAATAGGAAGGGACCAGATTATGAAAAGCTTTATAAACCAGAGGAGCCTTTATTTGCTAGAGATAATAAGGAGCTCATGGAACTTCTTGAGCAGGAGATGGGACACAGACCTCTACTGTACTTTCCCCCCCCCCCCACAATTAACAAATGTTAACAATTAATACATTTCCCAATTAGCAAATTTCCTTCATCTCCCACTTTGACTCCTTAAAAATACAAAAGAAAAATAAATATACATAAGAACACATGATCAAACAAAACAAATTCTCACACTGGCCATGTCCAAAACTATACATATCATTCTGCATATGGAATCTATCACATCTCCTTTGGGAGAAAAAAATTACCTTGGCAGTTCAGTTGAGTTGGGGGTGAGGGAAGGGTGGATTGTAGTGGGGAGACACTTGAGGCAGGGAGATCAATAGAAGGCTATTGCAGGAGTCTAAAAGAGAAATGATGAGGTCCTGGAATAAGGGTTGGGTCTGAATGAATGAAAAAGATAAGAAATTATCAGTGAGGACAGACCTTTCATTGGAATGACAAGATAAGTAATTGCTACAAGTATTTCTAGATTGCAAAGATTTCATATTTCTAACTGAATTTCTGTAGTTCATGAGCATATTCCCTTAAGAGAGATTCCCTAAACCAAAGATTTGCCTCACTCACAGTGAGAACCTGAAAACACCTTAGCTCAAAAAGGTCAAGGTCTCCCACTGCATCCTGGGCCAAGGTCTCCCATTGCATTTTCAGTCATCCTGATTGATATCTGGTCACCGGACCAAGATGTCTCTGAAGGACAAAGTGAAATTGGTGACTTTGCACAGCTCTCTCTCACTCAAATCCTATTCAGTTGCAAGCCATGTCATCATCTCCTTGATGTCATGGTTCTCTAGGGAGCATGAAGGACAAAACCACCAGAAAAACAATTCTCTGTCTACAAATCTCTCCATACTGCCTCTGACATCAAATCTTCCTGACTTTGAGGTTCCTTCTCTACCCATTCTTCAATCCCTTCTCTCTTTGTTTACAAAGATACTTTTAAAATGTTAGAAATGTCATTCTCTGACTATACTCTCTGAGGATTTTCTGGCCAAAATTATTGCTCTACTTACTCTGTCACGGGCTTTTCTGCAAATATTGACAGAATCATGATTTTAGATATCTTTGTTTTTAATATGATTAACTATGTTAGGTTTTTTCTGAATCTTGAGCCTCCTCACAACTTTGGTATAGATCTATTTTGATTTCAGAGTGAATAATTTTTGGAGAAATCATTTTAGTCTTTTGGCCAGGATTTGATTTAAAATTTTTAAAGAAATATTAATGTAGACACTGGGCTAAATTTTTTCTTTCTTTTCTTTAACCTTTCTCAGCTGACATATTGGAATGATACTTGTCTCAGAAAAGCAGTTATGGAGAATACATTCTGTGTCAGTTTTGGGGGATGAGAGGTGCTATTCTTTAAAAGAATGGAGAGAATTTTCCTGCATTTCCATTTGGACCAGGGTTTTGGTCTTTGTCTTCAGTAGTTATTTTACAGTGAGTTCAATCTCTTTTTCTGTGACTGATCTTTATCTGTCATTCTATTAACCTGGGTATTTTATATTTGTTTTTAATTCTAAATCTCCTATGCCTTTTTAATTCTCATTTGTGTTGGCATATAACTGAATGTCGTAATATACTTAGAGAATCCTAGAGAATCAAGTAAAAAACTACTTGAAATAATCAACAACTTTAGGATATAAAACAAACCCACATAAATCATTGTCATTTCTGTATATTACCAACAAAGCCCAATAGCAAGAGATAGAAAGAGAAATTCCATTTCAAGTTACTGTAGACATTAGGAAATACTTAGGAGTCTACCTAGCGAAAGAAACCCAGGAACACAATTACAAAACACTTTTCACACAAAATCAGATCTAAATAATTGGGAAAAAAAAAACATCAGTTGCTCATGGGTAGGCCGAGCTAATATAAGAAAAATGACAATTCTACCTATGTTAATTTACTTGTTCAGTGCCATACCAATCAAACGACCAAAAATCATTTTATAGAGCTAGAAAAAATAAGATTCATTTGGAATAACAAAAAGTCTAGAATATCAAGAGAACCAATGAAAAGAAATTCAGGGGAAGGTGGCCTAGCCCTTCCAGATCTTCAATTGTATCATAAAGCAGCAATCATCAAAACTACTTGGTACTGGCTAAGACATAGAGTGGTGGATCAGTGGAATAGGTTAGGTATGCAAGACACAGCAGGCAATGACGATAGTAACCTATTATTTGATAAACCCAAAGACCCTGGCTTCTGGGATAAGAACTATTTGCCAAAAACTCCTGAGAAAACTGGAAAAGAATATGGCAGAAACTAGACATAGACCAAAATCTTACACCATATACCAAAATAAAGTCAGAATGGGTTCATGATTTACACATAA
>NW_020944365.1:0-1295 GCF_900497805.2 Vombatus ursinus | reverse complement strand
TATTGAAAGGAATAGCAAGTTCTGCATAGTAGATTTGCAGTTTCACGTACAATTGCCTTTTTCATTGTACTATGTTATGGAAAATGCTTGTCTTATTCCACAAATTAAAAAGAAAATTAAAAATTGGAGATAGTTCATTGAATTTTGTTTTCTTCTTTCATGCAAAATATTCAATACTTATTCTCTTAAAGCCACAAGATGCTTTCTGTGAGGAAGACCAATAATTCACTAAAGACTGCCCTAAGGGACCTTCACATGCAAAGGATTTCTTTTCTTACCTATATCTAACCTATTTTGAGAAGATGCCACAGTTCTCAAGTGAAATGAAGATAAAATAGGACTGTTACAGTTTTTGCCCAAATATGTTCCTTAAGGATAGGACTTGTTTCATTTCTGTCTTTATATTCCCAGTGCCTTGCACTCAGTGTATGATAAATGACTGCTGAATTGAATTACTATAGCTCCAAAGGGGTAAGAGATGGGAGGTGGGTATGGTTTTGGTCATTTGGGCCTTACCTCGGAGGTATTTCACTTTCAGAAACTCAGGACTAGCCTTTTGGCCTGGGAGAGGGTCATTTAGCATGACTTTAGTTTGTGCTTTTATTCCTTCATAGAAGTGCCCCATTGCCACATGACTGAGTCCTTTCATATACTGGCACACTTCGTTGTATGGCTCGAGTTGTAGGCACCGCTGGGGAATTACAAAAGAAAATGCAGTCATATAATCTGTCTGGGTTAAAACAACAGTGAAACTCTTTATTCAGAAGATACCCTTAACTTAGTTACCAAATTTCCATTCCAGGTTAAACCATATCAAATGTTTTGTAAATTAGCCTCTGTAGCACATATCACAGGATTTTAGGATTGTAGATTTAGAGCTGGAAGGGACCTTAGAGGCTGTGTGATCCAACCTCTTCATTTTATAGATGAGGAGACTGAGGTCCAGAGAGGTTAAATAACTTGCCTCCAACCACACAGGTAGTAAGTGACAGAGGTGAGATTCAAATCCTGACCCTGACTCCATATCCAACATTCTTTTCTAACAATGTGGTGCCCACTACACTCATTTTACTGGAAGCATATAAAAAACAACCACCCTATATTCTAAGAATTCCATCCGTTGCTCACCTTGAAATTCTTTAGGGCTTCCTGTAAGCTGCCATGGTGATAAAGCATCATCCCTCGGAGCTGTAAGGTCTGTACATGATTCTGATTGAGCAGCAGGGCCCTTTGAAAGCTCTCAGTGGTTGCTTCAAAGTTGCCCAGTTCTCTAGGTGTGTCACACAATAGTTAAG
>NW_020944364.1:0-2583 GCF_900497805.2 Vombatus ursinus | reverse complement strand
TAACATTAATATTAACATGAGGGACCATGTACATTGTAGTGTGATGCGTGCTCAATGCTCTATCCATTACTATTATGTCTTAACCTGTGTCATATATCCTGTGAGAGAGTCTAAATTGGTATTTACACAGAAGGAATTCATTACTTGCTTTACTTCACAAATCATCAATTTCATTTGAGTCCCTTCTGGCTACCTGAATAGCTACAGAGTAGTCAAATGTGCTAAAAGTCCAGTAAAAATTGTGTTTAGAAAAGTTTAAAATGTAATACTGGTTGTAATATTTGGAAAAATTCCAAGAGGGCTGGTGCTCCACAAAGTTTTCAGTAAGGTGCAGTATTCAGATTGGACACATGATGTCAACAAGTACCCGGTTATATACCAACATGTTCTTTACTTTACAGTTAAAGTTTCTTTTTTTCCTTTTCTGCAAGGCAATGGGGTGAAAGGTCTTGCACAGGGTCGCATAGCTAGTAAGAGAGAAGAGTCTGCAGCCAGATTTCAACTCAGATCTTTCTAAATGCAGGGCCAGTGCTCGATCCACTGCACCATCTAGCTGCTCCTACAGTAAAAGTTTCTTAAACCACTACTAAATTCCAAGTATTATTTCATGCATTGCAGGCACAAAAAGAAAAATAAATCAGCCTCTGTCTTAGAAGAATTTTGAATCTCTTGGCAGACTCCCGTTCTTTTCAAGTAAAAAATAACATTACTTGTGCAGGAGCTGATTAAATTGTATTCTAGTTTTTTAACAACCAGTTAAGGCTGGGTAAAAAATGAGACAAAGAATGGCCTCTTTTACCAAGTTAAAAAAAAAATTAACCTGGGAGAGGAAGACCCTCAGGGTTTCTGGCCAAAACTCATTTCTTAATCACTGAATGGATATTGCCTCACTCAAACTGACACCTGAAAAAGACCTTAACTTCAAAAGGCCAAGGTGTCCCACTGCTTCCAGGGCCATCTTCAGTCATCAGGATTTATATCTTACCACTGGACCAGGAGGGCTCTGGGGGAGAAAGTGAGGCTGGTGATTTTGCAGAGCCCCCCTCACTTAAATCCAGTTAAATTGCAAGTGATGGTATCACCTTCCTCATGCTATGGTCCTGTTCCAAAAGGAAGGCCAAACAACAATAACAACTTTGAAAAACTCTTGAAAATTTAACAATGAGTTCTTAGAAACCTTTGGAAGCCGATTGCAATGGGTACAATTTTCTTAATCACACTTTGATACTTATTTCATAAACTTCCTTCAACATTCAGATCAAGCATTTTCTTGATTTTCCCCAGTTTTGCTCTTGTGAAAATGGAATTAATGTTACCTAGAATTAATGTTACCTAGTAAGGCAATGTAGAATGACTCCACTGCTATGACATCTTAACTTTTATCACATCACCTCTGATAAGATTACGAATACAAAGGGTAATTTCAGTGGTGAAGATTTAGTCTGAATTTCTATTACAACTGAAAGAATTCATTACATACTTCAATTCATAAATTCAGGATTTCATTGGGATCCTTTCTACCATTCTAAACAGCAAGTGACTTTTCACAAATACAAAAATCCAACAAAAACACAGTTTAAAATATGAGAATTTGTAATACTAGGGTTTGGACACACGATGGCTGACCAAAAACGTAATATCTCAACTGGCCACAAGGCGACAGGCGTGCCTCAAAAGATTTCATATTCTTACTGCAATATTCTGATTGGACACCAGATGTCAACGAAAGACCATGTTATAAAACTTAAAGTCCCTTAATTGTCCAAAAAACTTTTCTTAAGCAGCTACTAGATTCCAGGGGCTGGTCTAGGTGCTGAGAATACAAAGATGAACATGAGGCACTCTGTGGCATTGAAAACATATACACATATATTTCTATACAAAACGTCAACAAAAGGTGTGGTAATGGGATAGGGATAATACTTACATGGGACCATATTAGTCAGTCAGCAAGCATTTATTAATCATGTGCTATGTGCCAGACACTGTGCTCAGTCCTGGGGGTGAAAAAAGAAGGCAAAAAAAATTATATGCCTCAACTAGTTCACAATCTAATTGAAGAATCAAAAAGCAAACAAAATAAAGCTATACACAGGATCAATAGGAATTAATTTAGAGAGAGAGGGTATTAGAATTGAGAGGGCTTGGGAAAAGATTCAAGTCAAAGATGAGGTGTCGACAGGAACTTTAAAATAAACTATGGGAGCCAGTAGTGATACCAGGCATGTTGGATAGGCAGAGAAATTGAATGGAGTCAAGAGATGGAATATCTTGGTTATGGAACAACAAGGAGGCCTTTGGCAAAAGATCAAAGAATAAGTGGAAGGGAGTAAAGTGTAAGAAGATTGGAAGACGAGAGTTGGCTAGCTTATGAAGGGCATCAAATGTCATATGCAGGACATTGTATTTAATCTATGAGGTGATATGGAGGCTTTGGAGTTAAATGTGTAGGGGAATTAGATGGTTAGACTTGTGTTTTAGGAAAATCACTTTGGTGTCTGAATGGAGGAAGGATTGGAGCAAGGAGAGAATTACAGAAAGGAAAACACAAGAATGACCTCTTGCAATGTAAGACCAGTGCAT
>NW_020944363.1:0-2346 GCF_900497805.2 Vombatus ursinus | reverse complement strand
CAGAGAAGTGCTCTAACCTGTTGACATTAATTTTTCTGATAGTCATTTTGCCTTGGGGATGCTGGTTTTGTTGAACATGAATATTTAACTTGGAGAGGGTAAGTCTATGATCAGTTCAGCACCATGTGCCGCTCATTGCCCTATTCACTCTTACATCCTGTCTGTCTCTTCTCCTTACAATCACACAGTCCATATGTTCCCAAAGTGGGCAATACTGTTCCCTTGGGGGGGAGGGGCCCGCTGGAAAGATGCAGGGAGGTGGCGGTAGCCTCAGGTGCAACTGGTGGGTCATTGTGCAAAAGTAATGGGGCAGTGGATGCATAAGGAAAGAAGAGAAAAAAAGAAAATTTTGAAAACCATCCATACGTGTTTCATCGGTTTTATAACAGAGTTGAAGTGGTACTGATTACATTATTTTCCAAATAAACACACACAATGCAAGCTAGAACTTAGCAGTGGAGAAATCCACTAGCAAGTCTTAACAAGCAAGTGTTGGCAGGCGAGTGTGTCACACATTATCGGGAAACCCAGCATGCATCAGCAGGAATATGTGCATGTAATGACTTGTTTACAATATGATACTGTATGGTTACATAATGCAATATTGCATCATCAAAATTTCAATGCAGGAATAAAACTATAAATTTATAATAAATTAATATATTTGAGATGTGTCACTTTAAAAAAATTATATATTTTTGAAATCACGTAAATTAAAAAAAAACTCTTAAAGGGTTGAAGAAAGTAGCTTTCCAGGGAGGTACTGAGTAATTTTTTTACAAGGGGGCAGTAGGCAAAATAAGTTTGGGAACCTCTGAGTCTATTAAATGCTAATGTTTGCTGTGAGGGTGCATCCACAAAGTTTTATTGGATTTAGGTAAATGGAAGACAGTGGTGGTGTTGAGAAGGTTATGAGATGCAGAAGTCTTCAGTAGTAAGACCATTGCTATTTCTGTTTACTCCATTCCTCCCAAGGACTCCCTGCCATGTCTCATAGTTTGAGCCTACTCTAGCATTAAGGTCACCCAGAATTATATTGTTGTCCTCTTTTGGCACACTGGTGATAAGGGTCTCCAGGACTTCATAAATTTTTTCTTTGACATCATCAGGGTTTATCATGGTGGGAGCATATACACTGATGAAGGTGGCATGGTGTTTTCCTGCAAGT
Source organism: Vombatus ursinus (assembly GCF_900497805.2). NCBI lineage: Eukaryota > Metazoa > Chordata > Mammalia > Diprotodontia > Vombatidae > Vombatus > Vombatus ursinus. The sequence goes on along the minus strand of NW_020944363.1, from coordinate 1,178 downwards.
GGCAATCACATTGTCATGAGCCTGTCATTCACTCCTTTGGTACTCATTCAAGCGTGCTATCTAGATTAACTTTGATTACAGAACCTACACAGCTTCACAGCACTTCCCTTCCCTGTGGCCACAGCTCGGACTTTACTAAGCTGGCTTTTATTTGACAGCCTTGTTTCACTCAGGGCTGCTATTTGGATGTGATCTCTACTGAGTTCTCTCACAACAAGAGCTATTCATCTTTGAGGTCTACTGGATTTTGTGGTGTCTATAAGCATGTGCACATTCCATTTACTGATGGTGAGTGGAATCATCTTTGTATAAGTTTTGTACATTTTTTTGTGCTTCGACTGCAGGGTGGGATCCCCCCCTAACATGGTAGTCAGGCCAGGGTTGGCTAAGCAGACACATTTTAGGGCACCTTTTCTAGCCTCTTCCTCACACCAGAAGGTGAGCAGTGTGATCCTTAAAAGGTTGCTCAGACCCCAGGAGGCTGCCAAATCCCACTGCTCCTTCCAGTGAGAAGATGACCCTATGGCCTGGGTCGCCTGTGTGCAGGGTTGTGACTACAGCTCCCAGTGTACCCACACATGTGGCTTCATCACTTGCTTGTTACCACAGGACTTTGAGATAGGTAACAATGATGAAATATTATGGGTGAAGTCTTTTGACTCATGGGTAAATTGGATGTAATTGAGACAGAATTGAATGAAGTTGTTGGCCTCGCCCTCACTTCCAGAGTCATCACATTCCAGTGGTGGGACAGAGTCAAGATGAGTGGTGATGACTCAAGATGCAGTGGATGACCTTGGCGTCTTCAATGTCTGAGCAAGCTCTGAGTACTCCACGGTGCTTGCTTCAGGGGCCTTCATGGCCTTTGGAACAAATTGTTCTCATCAGCCCATTCAACCAGGGGAAGTCTTCACATGCTTGGGGTAGACAGTCCGCTAACTCACTGATGGGTTGGAGAACCCTCAGTTACCATCAACCTGGTTTAACCATGTGCTGAAATGGTTTACTGGTACATGGTTGCTGTGCATGCTACAGCTTCTTGGAAGCACAGGTAAGAGATAGGTGGATCAGGTGGACAGCAAAGGTGGAAAGCAGACAAGCAAAGGGCTCAGAGACCTCACAAAAGAGGTACTTATCTTCCCTGAACACAGCCTAAGCCCCAGAAGGTGAGATTCTAA
>NW_020944362.1:0-1024 GCF_900497805.2 Vombatus ursinus | reverse complement strand
TCAACTCCTTTAAAAATGTTGGCATTTCAATGGATTCTGCTGCTAAAGAAAACCTGACCCTAGGGGTGATTTTATGATATCTGACCCAACAGATAGATCCAAAGAAGAATGAAGCAAGCCATCTCTATTTGCACATAATCTCTATGTTTCCCACTACTTCAAATAATTACTTCCAATTTTTGTAAGGTTCTGCTTTGAGGTGGGTATTTCTCTTGAGACATTAAGCTATCCTTTCTCCAAAACCAGAACACTTTTGTCTTAAATAGTTGATCCAGAGGATAATTTTTTATAAAAGTAAATGGATGCAAACTGCCAATTTTCTGCAAGAGGTACACACTGTTTCTTCTGTAAATTCATCCTAGAGTACCATTCCTGGCTCATCATTGGAAATAACCTCGTCTGCTTTCGTCTCTTCATCATGTTTTTATTGTATCACCACCACAACAGAAAAACTTTGTGGGCATGTATTTAATTTATGAACTTTCTTGCCCAACTAATTCTTAAAGCCAGCACCTTACCCAATGACAACTTTCCAGAAAATCCTTACCATTCTCTTTCTTGTACAATTGCATTATTCCCCTATTTTATTTCCATCTTCCTCTATGTCCATATCATAGGTTGGGAGAAGTAAAAAGGAGAATTTCCTAAGGATGATGCATCAAAATTTTTTTTTTCATGTCAGGTCTTGAGATAGGCTAGCCTTCCTATTGAATTCATTATTGTACACAGTACCATCCAAATCCCAAATGAATCACTTGAGAACTGGCCGATTCTGTTCCATTAAGCCTTGATATTTCAAGACAGAAGTCCCCCAAATTCTGCTTCTCAGGACCAGTGCTTCAATAACACAGTCTGTGAAATTGTCTCTGATTTCCACTGGTGTTCAGGTGACCTCTGGTCCTCGTCCTTGCAGATTTTTGCTTTTGGCAGTTCCTGGGTTGCTTTACCTGTCCTACTGAAAGGGACACAGACTTCACCTTAGCAGTGAAATCCATAAATGACAGGAGCCTTTCTGTAGTTGTAT
>NW_020944361.1:6837-14825 GCF_900497805.2 Vombatus ursinus | reverse complement strand
CTTTTTGACATGGAAAATAATAATCCTATGGCTCAAAGTGTTCAACTGATCAAAAGAGCTGGCTCATGAACCAACACAAGATTCAGGGGGCAGGTAACTAGCAAATTTCAGTGATTTAAGAATTATTTAATTTACTTTCTTTTCCCCATCTCCTGTCCTCATACACAGAGATATCAATATACATATTGATGGTCCCTCAAATACTCAAAATTCCCAATTAATCTACTTAATTCCCATGACCTACTCAACCTCAGCTAAACACTTGACCTTGCCAACACACACATGTTCTGCTTCACCTCCAAAATTCCTTTACTGGATCATAATCTGTTATCATTTCATCTTTCCTCATACCTTATGACCCCTAACCCTCTCCTTTGTCCTCACTATGACTTCCATTCCCATAATCCTCACCCTTTCTCTGTTCTTTCCCAGGCCACCACCTCTGCACTTGTTACACTCTTCTTCATGCCCTATCTTGACCCCTTGGTGGACCAACTCAACTCTACACCATGAAATTCCTCAACCCCTTCTATTGCCAATCATTCTCTGCCAACCCGCAACCCTAGATTACTGCCACCTTCCATGTCCTTTGTTTCCTGCACTGCTGAAGAGAGCTGGAGAAAAGTCACAAAAGGCATGCTGGCTAGACCTACTACAAATGCCTCAAATGGGTCCTCACTGTATCAAGGCAATCCTTTTACATCTCCCTAGTAAATTCACTGTCCCACTCACCACGGTTGCTGATTCCAACATTCTTGTTTCTCTTCACTCCCCTACAGTACACTATCCCCCACTTAGACTGATGACTTTACTTCATACATCACATCCCCAAAAAATGGCAATATTCAAAGAGAGCTCCCCCATTTCTTCTCACAGTACAGTCATCTTCTCCTTCACTCCTGTTTCACATCAAAAGGTGGCCTTTCTCTTTGCCAAGGCAAATCCCTCTACATATATCCTTGATCTGATCTAATACCTTCCAACTTCTTCCACAAATTGTCTCTACAATTAATCTCACTCCCTCTTATCTTCTGTCTCTCTGTAAATATTTGCTCTTTCTCTACTGTCTAGAAACATGCCCATGTCCCCTTCCTAAAAAAACCCACTTCACTTTGTCCTACCATCTCCACTGGCTATCAGCCTATATATCTCTCTGCCCTTTCAGGGCTAAATTCCTTGAGAATTAAATTGAGAAATTCCTAGATACATCTACTTCCTCTCTTATCACTCTCTTCTAAATTATCTAACCTAAACAGGTAAAATAATTTACAATCTGACTTCTGACTTTATCATTCAACTGAAACTACCCTCTCCACAGTTACCAATGATCTCTTAATGGCTGCTCTAATGATCTTTTAAAAAATTTTCATCCTTCATGATCTCTCTGTAGTACTTCACATGGTTAATCACTTTCTCCTCCTGTATATTTTCTCCTCTCTTGGTTTTCATGAGGCTACTCTCTCTTGGTTCACCATAGTCTAACCATGCTTTCTCAATTTCCTTTGCTAGTTCTTTATTCAGGTCATGCCTACTAACTCTTGGTGTTACTCAAGGCTCTGTCCTGAGCCCTTTTTTCACTCTCTACTACCACTTGGCGATCTCATCAGTTCCAATTGGTTCAATCAACATCTCTGCACGTGGTTCCCAGATCTATATATCCAGTCTTAATCTCTCTCCTGAGCTACAGTCATGCATCTTGGACATCTTGAATTGGATGTCCCATAGGTTCTTCAAACTTACCATATCTAAAACAGAACTCATTATCTCCCTTTCTAAGCCACCTCCCCCCAACTTCCTTATTATTGTCAAGCCTGAAATCACCTTTTGCTTAGACTATTGAAATAGCTTTCTAACTGGCCTCTTTGCCTCAAATCTCTCCCCATTCCAATTCATCGTCCTCTCAGCTGCTAAGATTATACTTCTAAACAGCATGTACAACCATGTCACCACTCTGTTTCACCACCCCCCCCTTCACCTCCACTCGGCTTAATAAGCTGCAGTCACTCCTTAATACTTCCAGGATCAAATATATTGTTTGGCACTTAAAACTCATAACCTGGTTCCTTCCTACATTTCCAGTCATCTTACACTTTACTACCTTCTCAATAGGTATGGAATAAATAGCAACTCTAGAGATTCATCAGAACACCTGCTCAACCATATCATTCCAAATCCTGCTTGTACTACACAAGAGGTTTACTGTACCTACTGTACTGTGATGTACTTATATTTGTGATGGACACTTGATTGTTGAGTTGAGGGACACTCAACAATCCAACTGTAGGTCATTAGAGTGGCCTATCCAGCTGTGGGCCACAACAATGGACTACTTCCACTTGTCTTTCCTAGAATCACACTCCAACTCTGGTCTTCATGTCTTCACACTAGCTGGCTCCCATGCCTAGACTGTTCTGTACTCTCACTTCTGACTCTTAGTTTCTCTGGTTTCTTTCAAGACAGTTCAACCCCACCTTCTGCAGGTGGCCTTTCCTCCTAAAGTGTTTCCAGATGCCATTACTTTTGTCTTTTACGTCACCTTCCACCATGTGTGTATGTGTGTATATACACGTATGCATATATGTATATGTGTATAGGCATACACAACACATTGTATATGTATGTACACATACGTGTGTGTAGATATGTATTTTGTATGTACTTAGTTATTTTCATGTCATCTCCCCCACTGGAATATATGTTCCTTGAGAGAAATAACTGTTTTTAGATTTCTTTGTATTCCCAATGCTTAGTCTATTGCTTAGCACATAGTAAATGCTTCATAAATAAATGCTTATCGATTGATTAACTTCTACACTGATACACTATTTAACCACTTTAGTAGGTCAATTGCCCATCACAAACCTTCATGAAGTAAACCTCATATGTAGCATGAGCTGGGTCTGAAATGATTGAGTTGCTTGAGTATTCTGGATAAGAGTTGCTATTTATATCAAATCTATCTCAATTGGCAATTATTTAGAGACTGAATACAATAAATGAAACACTTTTATGAATATAATTTGATCTCTTTTCGTAATTCAGAAGGTGTTTCAATACCATGTAATACTTTGTGATCATCATTGGAAGTACTAAAGTTGAGTGTACTAGTATCCAACTATGACTGTGCTGCTGACTGTGGGTTATTAAAGGAGCCACGGAAAGGGTCCTGGAATTAGCATCAGAGGACCTGGACCCAAATCCCAGCTCTGCTACTTACTATTTACTATCTCATTGGAGAAGGAAATGGCAAACCACTCCAGTATCTTTGCCAAGAAAACCCCCAAAATGGTGTCCCAAAGAGTCAGACGTGACTGAAATGCCTGAACAACCTGATCGTACCTTCTATGAGACTCAGTTTCCTTATCTGTAAAATGGAAAGAATACCTGCTCTACATATTCAGATGGTTCAATGAATAGAGTGCTGGACTTCAGGTCAAGAAACCCTGGATTCAAATCCAGTTTCAGCTATGTACTATGTGTGCAACCTTGGACAAGTCACTTCATCTCTGGGCAATTTCTTCAACGGTAACGTGGCAGTTATAGAGATAGTGTGGAATAGTAGATGGAGTGTTGGACTCGGAAGACCTGGGTTCAAATCCCATCCCAGACACTTATTAGCCGTGTGACCCAGGGCAAGTCGCTTAACCTCCATGGTACAGTGGAAAGGGCATTACTCCCTACATGATGCTAGACAATTCAGTTCACTTCTTTGGACTTTAGTGTCTTTGTCTGTAAAATAATGGAACTAGACTAAATCAGTTATGAGGTCTTTAATAATAAGACTATTTAACAATAAGATTCAAACAGATTGTACTCTTTGGTCTACTGTATATACTGAATGTATAAGAAAATAAAAGTGACTCAGAGTACAGGTTTCTAAGTCTATAATCCTATGTTCTACTAATTCATAGACAGATCTGCATTGGTGGAGGTAGGCTACACATAGGAAGCTCCCCACTCCATCAAAATCACAAGCCTACATACTCCTACTCATACCTACCTCATACATGTACTACCTCATACCTACATACATGCACTACACACTTCTATACAGGCACATGCCTACATACTCATACTACATGCCTCCTACCTACATGCATGTACTACATACCTACATACATGCACTATATATGTCATATGATTTTTTGTAGAGATTGCTTTGTAAACTTTAAAGTGATTATCCATTACTATTTTATTATTGATTAATGAAATGTAGTATTTAAGTTGTAAAGATAAGCAAAAATATTGAGAAATACCCCAATCTACCTGGAATATGGTAGAAAGGGACATAAGGGTCTTGGCAAATTCTAGTCAGAGTAGGAACCGAAGCTCACTGTTCCATGTGGAATCTACAGTACAGGCTCCTGTGTTTCATAGGTAAAGTAGTTTGCCCAGCTAAATGCAAGGCTTAATTACTGAGTGGTTGCCCAGTACCCCAAAAGTAGAAACATGGTAGGAAAACTATCTGGTCTCCCAAAGCACCGATCTATTCAAAGACTAAACACAGTGCCCCTGCTGTATTTATTTTTACATTTTGAAAATGGTTCGTGTATCTGTAAGACAAAGTGGAATGATTACAATGTGCTCTTCTGTAACAAATGCCTGTTTAGGGACTGTTACCTATACTTTAAAAAATGCATCTTTGTTCTTCCTTTGGGCCTGCAATATATTTAGCCTTGCTGAGGTCAGACAATTTCCATAACTGGATAAGCAAACCTATAGTTCCAACAGCAAAAATGTACCACTAATGATTTAATCTATAAGTAAGCAACATCGTGAATTAAAAAAAAATAGGATCTTCAACCTCCCTAGATCTTAACAATCACAAACCCTCAGCTTTACTGAAGGGCTTCCCAGAGTCTCACCGCACGTGGAAAAATGGAGGCAGAAAAGAAGAAAATTGGGAAAAGAGCAGGGGGGAGGGATGAGGAGAGAAGAAAGGGGGATAAAAGGGAAAGTTTTTATGATGACAAGAGTTATAAAACATTTATGATTCATATACGAGTCTTCAAATTGGTCTGCCTAGACTCCTTGTGTGTGTGTATGTGTTGTGTGTATTATTCACATACATATATTTTAAGAAAAACAATGTATTGAAAAACAAAGGCCTGAACTGAAAGTTTTCTAAATACATCTATCAAGAACCTTTTATTGTACTGAGAAAGACACTAGGGTTTTGTGGAGAGAGAAACATAAGATTTAAAACTCTCTCCAGCCCTGCTACTCATCCCCTGTGTGATAGTGAACAAGTCACTTAATTTGTCTGCACCTCTGTTTCTTGGCAGTCAATGGGCCACCTCTGTTCCCTAGGGAGCTGTGCTGATTAATGAGCCTGTCTGTATAGTGCCTGAAAACAAAAAGAGAAGACAGCCCCCTGTCTGCCTAGAGTAATCTCCTCTTCCCACCTCCTGAATATGTGCTCAGCTCTCAGAGCCTACTTTGTAAGAATGCCAGTTCAGGTGTCACTATCACTCAACATCCACTGCACAGACAGTTCAAATGAAAATGACTTCTGATGGAGGAGGGTGAGGGGAAAGGAAGAGGGCAGTATGTGAATCTAGAAGTAGTCTACCTTTTCTTGTTTATGGCACAATGAGGCCTTGTAACTCAATGGAATCTTTTCAGGATGACCTTTCAAGGTAGTTAGTATCCAGTAGTCAGAACCTACTATTCAAGACAGAGATAAGGAAAGTTAACATCCGTCCTAGAGTCTTTTTTGGAAAATGAATCAGCCAGAGAGAAGGTGGACATCATAATTATATATTCCACCTCCAAAAAACAATGGCACCAAAACACAAAATTCAGATGATTTCAACTCCTTGGCAAAAGCCTGGAGAAGAGACAAGATGAAAGTTTTTTGTGTTGTTATAGATCCGGTTTCCAGAAGCTAAACATTCAGATTATTAGTAATATTAAAAAGGACACTTGAGAAGATAGAAGGGTCACAGGTCTCATTTCAAGAAGCAAAATGTTCAAATTATTGTTACCCCCAAAAAACCCTGATATTTATATATTATTATATGGTTTACAAACTGTTTTCCATACAATTATCTCATCTGCTCTTCAGAATCACCCTGTGAGACAAGTAAGGCAAGTGTTACTGGCCCCAAATTACAGGTGAAGAACCTGAGGCTAAAAGTGATTAGGTGACCTTTCCAAGCTTACAAAACTACTAAGTGTCTGAGTCAAGCTTTGAAATCAGGTTTTCTAAGGTTGGTGCTCTTTTCACTATACAATGGAGAGGAAAAACCCACAAATATTTACTGAGGGCCTAATATAAAGCACCCTATTATGTATGATAATAATAGTATACGAAAAAGAACTCCAAAATGAAATGGGTTGAAGATACATGGTTGGTGCCTGGATGGGTTTGTCATCCATACTGACCTCAAACTGACACTCTTTAAACTATCATGTGGGAAGGCTTAGTATGTATTCAGGAGTTGGAAGGAGGCAGTTGCTCCAAACTGCTTGCTCCAAAACCTGGCTTCAACCTACCCTTCCAGTCTTATTTCCTAGTACTATCTTTCAACATACCCACTCTACCTTCTAGACAAACTGGCCTGTTAGCTGTCCCCAAAATCTGACATTCCATTTCCTATCTCCATGTATTTGTAATCTTTCTTTTCTTCTTCCATCTTTCATTCTCCTATGTCTCCCTTCAAGGCTCAGCTTAGGAGCTTCTTATCGGACCTTTGCTGTTCCTCTCTGGGTTCCCATTCCCACTTGTTAGAGCTCTTTCTCAAATTACCTTGTACTTACTCATCTGGGTGTGTGGCATATTGCCTAGTATAATGTACACTTCTTAAGGGCTAGAACTATTTTTTTTTTATCCTCCATGGCTGCAACAATACCTTGCAAAAAGGAGGCATTCAATAAATGTCTACTGAATTGAAATAAATCAAGATGCCCATCAAGGGCAGAAATGGGGATGCCATTCCTCTTTGCTTTCAGATATTTTACAGACTCATTCTAAGAGTAGCAGCAACCTAAAACTCACAGACAGTGGGCTCCTTGTGGAATCATGAGAAATAGTACCAAATTTCAGGGATCTAGGACTTAAGAGCTAGAATTCAAAGATTACTTTTCATGGAATATTGGGGGAACCAACTATTTAACCATAAGTTCTTTAAAAAGCATATCCTACAACAAGAACATCCATGCCAGTGTCACAAAAAACTTACACAATGGCACCAAACTGATAAGTTTGGGTGAGTGTGCTGGGAAGGTGGGAGACCAAGGGAAGAGGCAGGTAAAGAGTGAGTCACTATACTATCAAGTAGGAAAAGTCCCAACCATCCATCTGCCTGTGATTGCTAAAGCCAAAAATGACAATTGCCACATTTTACTATACTGGAAGTAATATTATTTCTGAGTAGTTTATCAAGGTCACCAAATCAGGTTATCAAAGTAGAATGAGTCAACAAGCTCTAGTGGTCTTTTTAAAGGTTTCCATTTCATTGTTCATTACATGATAGAAAGCAGGGAAGGAAAAATGAGGTATATCACTAAAGCTTCCAAAATGCAAATGCCTGACCCCTAGAAGAAAGATTTACTAACAATTTGTATTCAAATTGCAAGAGGACCAAGGTAATTGAGACATTATAGGAAGAGTCATCCTGTTAAGAGCATTGATCTCATAATGTACCTTGAATGTGTTACCATGATGTTGGCCCCAAAGAAAGCATTTTCACAGTCACAAAAACCTAACTATGCTATGATATGAATGCTCCTAAGGCTCAGGAAGTACTTGTTGGATTGACTACTAAGAAAGTAAGAGCCCAGGCAATATAGAAAGTTAACTTCTACAGGCTAAAAGGGCAGAGCTATCAGTCAACATGTTTTACTGAGCTATTATAATACATAGAAAACATTCAGCAAGGCAAAGGCAAAACTTAAAACAGAACCAGGAAAACTTTCTGGCTCCTAGATAGATGTATTAAAAATATATATATATTCAAAATGCACCTGGGCCTTCAAGAATTTGT
>NW_020944361.1:1603-6737 GCF_900497805.2 Vombatus ursinus | reverse complement strand
CTATAGGGAATGAGAGGTCTAGGATACAATATATAAACTAGTGTTGCTACAGGTTGGCCATCATTGTCAGTGTCCTGGGCAACCCATAGCCCAAAATCTGGGATTCTTGGACCAATACCGGGGCAGAGGTACAGTTCAATACTAGGTATGGTAGAACACGTTCTAACCTGTAATGATTTCAAACCTGGGACCCCCAAAGGAGACAAACCAGTTCCAGTGTTCTTTCTTGCATTCAACTCTACTCTTAATTGCTCCAACACCTCCCCACTCTAACCCTTTGGCCATGACCAGGAAATTACCATAGGCCCTAGTCCCTAGAGAAGATCACCTAAAGCAGAAGCAATTCCACTGGACTTAGTCTATTTCCAACTTATATTTTTAAGGTGCTTCCTGAGGGGGCCTGTCCAGCCCAGTGAGATGAGTGCCAAACACCTTAAGCTTGTTAAACTGTGGTACACCACATAATTCCCAAAGTACCTCCTATGGGGTAAGATTTAGCCTGTATGCTTTACAACTTCTGTGCTGAGATTTTTCTGGCACATTCCTATGCTTGTCAAAGTACAGAATCCATGTTAGCAGCCATTTTTGCAAAGGTAAGAATAAGCTTTGAAACAGAAGACTAGTGTGCTCCTGCAGGATTATAAGATGGGCAGCCAGGGCTAATTGTAGTTCTATTTGCTTTTAAATCTCATTAAAGGTGTAAGTTTAGGTGCAGCTTAACTTGGTATCTGACCAAAGGACTCCAGGGAGAGAAAGAAAATAATCTGGCTAGTTTTGTGAAAGAGATTATGTACCATGTTATGTGTTTATGTTTATTTTGATATATAAATACATATAAAGTATTCATAGGCTGGTATAGGAAAGTATTTAGTTATTTTTCAAGACATGTATTTCTAAAAATATTTATTTCACCACCTATTCACGTATTCATAAGTCTTCCAAAAGATGTTAGTGCTTACTTTTCCATAGCCCAAGTCTGAGCAGCCAAGTACAGCACCATGTGTGCTAGAGACGCCTATCTTCATACTGAAGACTTTTCTGAGTAGGAATAACTTAAAAAAAAAAAAACACCCTATACTTTTGGCTTGCTTTTTTGCTACACCCATTTTTTCCTGGCAAAACTATTATAGAGCTCGATGGAGAATTTTCTTTTAATTCTTCCAGAATAAGGTAGCGTTGGCAGTAAATGCCTATGTTTTCACACTTTCCTTTCACTAAAATGAGACTGTTTCACAGGAATAAATGCCACAACACACATAAATTGGATTTAAACTTCACTCTTAGGTGAATGACTTCAGGAGACAGCATCTTCCTGGCTCAATACATGTTGGCTCCAACCTTCATACCTGATAGCTCATGTACTGCTCTTCTATTATATATTTGATGATTTTGGCTTAAGTGATTAAGTGATTATGGGACAGATGCTCCTGCTGCTGTCTGATGCCTAAGCCTACTGGGTCAGAGTATATAGCCAGTGTATATTTCCAAACCACAAAAGGGCAGGCAGTTTTCTGTACTAAGTGCTCTGGCTTTGGTGGCTATTAGCTCCTATTTTTTTCTTTCTGGTTTCAAAGTTTACTTGCCCCATACCCTAGACAACTGTACACCATTTGACTGCAGGATCATATGTCAAGAGGCTTATGAACTCTGCTATCTGTGGCTTGGAAGAGGGCATTTAAATTGGGAGAGAGCAGTTAAATTAACCCTACCTTGGTATTTCAGTTGATAAATGGGAGCATGATGCTTGTCCCAAACAGTAACTTGTGCTTAAGGCTTTTACTGGTTTTTAGGTCTTTTCTCACCAGGCTTCTGCTTGTCCCCTAGTAGTTAGTTTCTACCCTCTCAACTCCTTTTCCCAGTTTACCAATAATGAAAAGGTGCTTTCGATTAAGGTAATATCTAGGGAAACCTTCCTTGTACACTTTAATGGTCAGAGCTATTATCTTTCTGGTGTCTCTTGCTGGAGGCAGGTAAAATAAATAGACGATCTTTACAAAGGTTCCCTTCCAGTCCAGGACCCCAGAGCCAGAGTCTAGGTGGATATATTCTCCCCTCCTTCTTTGAGTCCAGTCTCTCCTGCAGGTCAGATTTTAGCTCTGCCTTATTCTGGGAAGCCTTTTCATACCCAGTCCCAAATTAACCTAGGGCAGGTAACAAAGATACCACAGAGTAGGTGTTCTGACCTAACTGGGGAGGATTTCGGGGTTTGGGGATAGGGCGCTGGGCAGGAGAACGATGCAAGGCACACCTGCAGCCCCCCATCCCTACCCCCGGGTGTGTACCCCTTCCCACCTCCTCCCTCCTCCCTCCTGGTCCCAGTGCGAGCTCCCCAGTTACCTCGTCACCGAAATGCACGACCTTCTGGCCCGTGGACACCCGCAGGTTGGGGTAGCAGGAAGGGGTCTGGTCCCGGGAGGCCCCGGCGGCGCGATGCGCGGCGTAGCGGGCCTGGATGTGGGGCTCCACCATGCACTTGTCGATGATCTCGTCCTGCTGCTTGGGGGGCAGCCGCTCCCACTCGGGCCCGTACTTCTCGCGGATCTTCTCCTTGTCTTGCATGATCTTCCCGGCCATGGGGCTCAGCGAGGAGAAGTAGGTAAAGCGCTTCCGCTCCTTGTCGTCCAGCGGCCGGTTCCCGTTCATGACCGCCGTACGGGAGGCTGCAATCGCCGCCGCCATAGAGGCCATGGCCACGGACCCTTGGCCTTGCTCTGCCTGCCCACCGCCCGGCTGCCCCTTTCCCTCCACGCCTCCGCCACGCTCTGGCCGCCGTCTGCCTGAGCCTGCGCCTCTCCCTCGCTGGCTCGGGAGCTAGAAGGCAGGAAGGGAAGATGCCAGATAAAGCTAAGGACCTCCTCTCCACCCTCCTCCTACCCTCCCTTCCCGGGTAAACGCCTCCCTTCCTCTCTGGCTCTCTACTCCCTGTTCTGTCCACTCCTCCAGGTCCCTCCTCTCCCCGGGACTTCCTTCCTCCTTCCTCCTCCTTCGTTTACAGGACCTCCTCTCTCCCACTCTCTAGGCTGCCTCGGACTCTCCCAATTCCCTTGTCTCTTGTTTTCCTCCACCCTCTTCTTCCTTCTTTCCTGGTCTCCTCCTCTCCGAGTCGGCTCCTCCCCCTTGCAAACACCTCTCCACTCCTCCCAGCTGCAGACACGCCTCCTTCCTCTCCCGTCTCCTCCTCATTCCAGCTGTGGCGCCCCATCTTTTCCACTCCAAGCATCATCAGCCCATCTCACCGACCTGGGAGCCTCCCGGCCCCTGGGCCTCTTGTTTGTGAGTGTTGCTGAGGCCTAATCGAGTGTTTGTTCTTATCGATATTTCGTTGGGATGGTTTGCTGTGGGATTTGATTTAACCCAACTAACATTTATTAAGTGGCTATTCTGTGCAGAACCCTGGGATAGACTCTGGGGAAAACAAAGTTTAGATAACACATGCTCTCCTGGAGCTCTTCCCTGCCCCCGCCCCCAGTTGGAGGATATGACACATACACAAACAGAAATGAGTAGATTGAGGAAGAGTGTTGGATTTGGAGTCTAAGTATGCAAATCTTTGCATGTCCATTAGACTGCCATTAGACTGTGAGCTCCTTGAGAGCAGGGAACTGGTTTTTTTTTTTTTGACCTTTCTTTGTATGGCCAGCTATTAGCACCATGCTAGGCACATAGTAGGAGCTTCATAAATGCTAGTTGGCAGACCTGTGTGACCTTGGACAAGTCACTGAAATCTGGGCCTTAGTTTCTCAGCTATAATATGAAGACATTGTACTAGATGGCCTCTAAGGTAGTAGTAATAATAATAATAATAACTAACACTTACATTGTGCCAGGTACTTTACAATTATCTCATTTGATCCTCACAACAACCCTGGGAGGTATGTGCTATTACCATTTTGCAGATGAGGAATCCAAGGCAAACAGAGATTATGGAACTTGCACAGGGTAAGACAGCTAGCAATTTTCTGAGGCAAGATTTGAGTTCAGGTCTTCCTGACTTCAGGCTCAGTGCTCTATCCACTGGGCAACCAAATTGATTTGTATATTGAAGTTCATAGGATCCTAGATAGGAGCAGCCAGGTGTAGAGATATAGAATGATAGAGATAGTGGGGATAGAAGTATCAAGTGAGGGTTTTTTTTTTTCTGCAATGGGGAAGACATGGGCATGTTTATAGCAGTAGGGAATAAGCCAGTAGGTAGGGAGAGATTGAAAATAAGTGATAGAGTATAAATGACAACCATAGGTGACCTTCAGGAGCCATCCTTGACTCCTTGCTGTATCTTAGCCCCACCCCACCCCCATGTCCAATCTGTTGCCAAGGACTGTCAACTTTACCTTTGCAACATCTCTCACAAATATGCCCCTTTTTTTCCTCCAACATTGTCACAACTCTAATGCAGGCCCCCATTGCCTCATCCCTGGATTACTGCAGTAGGCTGTTGGTGGGTGTGCCTGCTTCAAGTCTCTCCCCACTCCAGTCCATCCTCCATTCAGCCACTACAGTGATTTTCTTAAATTGAAGGTCTGATCACATGCACCCAAGCAAGGGTGGGAGGGGGATGAGGTGGGGTGGGAATCAATAAATTCTAGTGGCTTCTTATTGCCTCCAGGAACAAATGCAAAATGCCCTGTTTGGCATTCAAAGACTTTCATAGCCTAGCCCCCTCCTACCTCTCCAGTCTTCTTACACCTTACTCTGTGGTGACATATATACTCTTTCTTCCAGTGACATTGGCCTTCTGGCTGTTCCATGAACAAGACACTCCATTTCTCAGCTCCCATTTTCTCTGGCTGTCCTCCATGCCTGAAGTGTTCTCCCTCGTCCTCTCCAACCACTGACCTCCTTGGCTATTTTTAAGTCCCAACTAAAATTCCACCTTCTATAGGAAGTCTTCCCCATCCCTTCTTAATTCCAGTGACTTCCCTCTATTATTTCCTATTTATCCTGTATCTGACTTGTTTTTTGTGTATATTAGTTTGCATGTTATTTTCCCCATTCCATTGTAAACTCTTTGAAGGAGTGACTGTCTTCTTTTTGTATCCCCAATGCTTGGCACATATTAGATGATTGATAAATCTTAATTGATTGACTGGATGACAGAGGGGACAGACTGTTGGAGGAGATGGAAAGGAATGGA
>NW_020944361.1:0-1593 GCF_900497805.2 Vombatus ursinus | reverse complement strand
AGAAATTTAGGCAGGAGAAGATGTTAACTTGTCAACAAAGTTCTACATTCCAGCTAATTATTGATTTTCCCTTTGAGGGGTAAGGATACTTCCATAAAGAATGAGAAGGAAGAGCCTGCAAAGTGTTGTTTTCAATGTAAGAAAAGTCTATTTGAAAATCTATAAATTAGTCCTTTACAGAAACCTTAAGATAATAGTCATAGAATAGAATAAATGTTATAAGCTTCTAGTGACAAATTCTATGAATAAAAGGTATTATTACTGTTATTATTAGTACTAAAATATGCAGTCTCAGAGTTCAGGGAAAATGAGTGCATGAGCTGAGTTGCTAGGCAACAACCTTAGTTTCAATGTATGGGAAGTACTGTATATAAGAACACTCTACAATTGTTATTAGAAAAGCAGTGTTACAGAGCTTTGGTGGATTAAGACCAGGCCCATTATAATTGTTTTTCTTGTCTCTACCAATGATGCTATTGTATAGTCTCTGGAAGCTGGCCTGAGCCCCTTTGTATTACTCCTCTCTCATCTTTATTTTATAATGTGAGTGATATCCACAGGTATATTGTGGGAAATAAATTAGCCAGGATGGAATGCTTTGAAATTCATATTGCAAGGCATTTTAAGTGTTTCAGAAACACTGTCCCATGTTATATTTTCGAAGGACTTTTAAAAAGAATTCATTTAGTTTTCCAAAAGATACAAAGTAAATGAATTCCAAAACCTCTAATAATTTGCACCAAAATATAATTTATTGCAAGGGAGGGAGATGTTTAGACTTGCAAAATGATACAAATTTGAAATTTCCCAAGGACACTTGCCAAAGTATGCAAATTCCATGAGCTGGATGATAAATAGTAATTAAAAGAAAAGGTTTTCTTTGAGAAGATTACAAGAAACTGAAAGGATCGAAATGCTTTGACAGAAGACTTGCCAGAGAGCTAGACATAAATGATCCATGTTCCAAGAGAAATTAATAGGTTTGTCCAAATTCCAAATATGCAAGAAATGAAATAGTGGGATCCGGTGGGAAGAACCTTATACTGAGTGTCAGGAAACCAAAATTTGGACAATGGATTTTTTCCAGTTGTTTGCACAATCTCTTTACCTCCCATCTCACTTGCCCAAATCATTCTCCTCCATCTTCAATATTTCACTCTCTGCTGGTCCCTTTCCCCCACCACCTACAAAGATGCTTGGATCCCCTGTATCCTTTAAAAAAATTGGGTGCCAACTCCTCATGTTATTATCCTACATCTCTTCTTTCTTTGTTGCCAAACATGCCCCCTCCCAAAGTTGTCTGCACTCAGTCCCTCAGCTTCCTCAATATGAAGTAACTTCAGTTCTTTGCAATCTGGCTTCTGATCTCACTGCTACATAAAATTGTTCTTTCAAATTGTTTCAATAATCTCTTAATTGCTATACCTTATGGCCTTTTCTCAGACTCCATCTCCTTTAGACTTTCAATGACATTCACTATCACCAAGAACACTCTTCCGAATGTTTTTTCTTCCCTGGTAGTTCATGGTTCCCTCCGGGTTCCTCGATTTGCTTGATTTCTTTTCTCATTCTCCTTTGAAGGTTCTTTGTCTT
>NW_020944360.1:0-2057 GCF_900497805.2 Vombatus ursinus | reverse complement strand
GAGTGGTCCTGTGCCACTGTCTCCCATGTCACACAATCAATTCCAAAGTTCTTAAGAGAGACCTTGAGTGTCCTTGTTTCTCTTCTTCTGACCACCATGTGAACATTTGCCCTGTGTGAGTTCTCCATAAAATAGTCTTTTTGGCAAGCTTACATTTGGCATTCAAACAACATGGCCAGCCCATCAGAGTTGCACTCTCTGGAGCAGAGTTTACATGCTTGGCAGTTCGGTTCGAGATAGGACCTCAGTGTTTGGTATCTTATCCTGCCTGGTGATCTTCAGAGTCTTCCCAAGACAATTCAAATGGAAGTGATTCAGTTTCCCGGCATGGTACTGGTATACTGTCCAGGTTTCACAGACATACAACAATGAGGACAGCACAACAGCTCTGTAGACCCTCAGTTTGGTAGTCAGTTCAATACCTCTCCTCTCCCACACTTTCCTTCAGAGCCTCCCAAACACTAAGCTGGCTCTGGCAATCCATGTGTCAACCACATTGTCAATGTGTACATTCCTGGAAAGTACACTACCAAAGCAAATGAACTTATCCCCAGCATTCAAAACTTCTCCATTTGCTGTAACCGATGGGTCCACATATGGATGGTGTGGTGGTGGCTGATGGAGCACCTGTGTTTTCTTGGTGTTCCTTGTTAGGCAAAATTAGCACAAGCAGCAGATTATTGATCCATACTTTGCTACATATCAGCTTCAGAGACTGCATTGAGGGTGCAATCATATGCAAACAGAAAATCATGCCCCAACACTCCCTCCACTTTGGTCTTGGCTTGTAGCTTCTTCAAGTTGAAGAATTTACCATCAGTGCAATAGCTGATCTTAATGCCATGTTCAGGGGCAGCTAGGTGGCACAGTGGATAGAGAATTGGCCTTGAATTCAGGAGGACCAGAGTTCAAATCCAGCCTCCGACCAAACACTTGACACTTACTAGCTGTGTGACCCTGGGCAAGTCACTTAACCCCATGTTCATCCTCATTGAAGTTGTTTGATGACATGGCTGAAAACATGATGCTAAAAAGCATGGGAGCGAGCACACATCCTTGTTTCACTCCATTGGTGACTGGGAAAGCTTAAGAGTATGGTTCCTTTGCAAGGGTGTCATCATGAAAGTGGCGAGCAATACTGACGAACTTCCCTGGGCAACCACATTTTGACATCATTTTCCATAAGCCGTCATGACTGACAGTATTGAAGGCCTTAGTCATATCTACAAACTTTGTGTACTTACCTCTGTTCTGCTCTTGGCATTTCTTCTGGAGTTGTCAGGCAGCAAACACCATATCCAGTGTTCCTTGGTCCTTTCTGAAGTCACACTGGCTCTCAGGTAGATGACCATCTTCCAGGTGAAGGATCAGCCTATTAAGGAGGACTGGCAAGAATCTTGCCAGCAATGACTACTAAAGAGGACCTTCCACCCCTCCTTCCCCTCCCCCCCTCCCGTGATTGCCACAGGACAATCTATTTCCTTTACCTTTTTGGAGATGGACAGGTGGAGCAGTGGATAGAGCTCCAGCCTTGGAGTCAGGACGACCTGAGTTCAAATTTGGCCTGAGACACTTGACACTTACTAACTGTGTGACCCTGAGCAAGTCAACCCTGATTGCCTCACCAAAAAGCAAAATAATAATAATAAAATAACAAAAAAAAAGAACAGCCAGTATAGCATCAAATGGAGTCAGTTATGGGGCCACAAGGAATGATGAATGTCACAGTGTCAGAGAACCTGGAGAGAGTTGTCTGAAATGATGTAGAGAGAAGTGAGAAGAACCAGAAGAGTTTATACTATAGCAAAACTGATCAGTCCAATGAACAACCATGACTCCAGAGCAGGAGTTAGGGTTAACTTTCCCTAACCTTCCCTTTCCACTGTATCCTTCTTTCCTTCCTATTCTTTTCAGATCATGAAGACAGAATGGACCCACTCCCAGACCTTCTACTAATTACTTTTATCACCCCTGATGATGATAGGTTTCAGAGGGAACACATATCATTTTCCCATATTAGAATGTAAGCAGTTTATCCTTGCTTTGTCTTTAATGAT
>NW_020944359.1:0-6391 GCF_900497805.2 Vombatus ursinus | reverse complement strand
TTCTCTCGACTTCGTGCTTGTGAGGTGACCCCAGAATGCCTGAGAAAAAGAATGTTGGGGAGGAACGAGGAAAGAGGCGCCACAGAGAGGCAGAATAGTTTATAGAGGTAAGGCACACCAGATCTCACTAGTTTCCACGGGGGACTGTGAGACCTCGTCTTCAGGGGGCGGAGATAGCAGTTCTGGTCACCACATCCTGGAGTTGTCACCTGGCTCTGGTCTGTCCTTCTCTCCTTAGAGGTGAGACCAGTCAGCTCTGATCCGAATTGACATCCTGCCAGGCTACCTGCAATGATGCGCCTTCTCTTATTTTGTGAGTCTGGGAGGGTCAGGCCTGAAGAGAGGAGGGAGATTTGGGAAAGGCCTTTGGACAACGTCCTCTGGGAACTGTGGGCAACGCTAAGAGCTGAAAGCAGGCTGTCCACAGAGAGCAGCATCCAGGAAAGTGGCCCTACCGTCTGACGAAGGGTGAAAGAAGGGAATGTTTGGGGGAGTGGGGACAAATGCCAGCTACAGCATGGGAAGCCTTCTCTCACAATAGTGTCTCCTACAGGGCTGTATCTGGACCAGGGAATCAAGGCAGAGAAGGGTGAGTCCTTTTCCCCCAATGCCCCCTGACCCTTCTTCCAGTTCACCACAAACCGTTGCTTGCACTGATGCTGGAGTCAAGAGAGTCCAAGTTGGGCTAGACTGATAAAGGAGTCCATGACGTTGCCAAGCCCTGCTCTGGAGTTTCTGATCTCAAGTTGGTGCCATATGCCCATATTCATTGCCTTGGGGGTAAGGGAGATACCACAGCACAAGGTTAAACTCTGCTGAAGGAGGTCAGGAGGACAGGAGCCTTCACCAAGTTGACAAAGATGGAGACAACCATTGCCCTCTCTCCCCACTGCTGATGTGGGATTGTTCCATGGAGCTCCACCAGTTCTGTTTTGGTGACCCTTAAGGGAGATGAGATGAGGTGAGGGCCTAGGAAAAGAGGCAGAGTGGTGGAGTGGACAGAGTATGGGTTTAGAGGCAGAACACCTACCCACCTCCCAAGGGTAGGCTGAAATCGAAATGAACAGAACCATGACAGCTGTTACCTCCATCATCATCGTCATTCTCCTTAAAATTGTGCTTATCATCATTCATTCCTACCCTAGAACTCAAAGCAGGGAGGGACAGAATCAACTTCCTTTTGAGAATGGGAAGGAGAAAGAGAGGATTTTTTTTTTTATTAGTAAGAAACTTTTTCAAAATTAATTCTCAATATTGTATAGAGTGAAAAAAATGTAAAGGTCAAAATGAAGTTGTCAACGCATTCACGTAAGTGCAGGAAGAGAAGGAAGAGGGAAATAGGAAGAAGTCACAGTCGAACAAGGACCCCAACAAGTAGACTCAGGATGGCAATGGCTTCATGAAGGTTTGTTTAATACAGCTGCTTAGCCAGAGCCAACAGTGGGGCTGCTTCTGGCCCAGCGAATCCTCAAGAAGTCACGCTGTTAAGTAAGTTTTGTCAAGACCTGGCCCCCAAGGGGCAGGAAGGTGGCACAGTGAATAGAGCCCCAGTCCTGACTCAGGAGGACCTGAGATCAAGTCCAGCCTCAGACACTTACCAGCTGTGTGACCCTGGGCCTGTCACTTAACCCTGATTGCCTCACAAACCAAAACAATCAGACACCCAAGTGAGAGGTAGCAGGGGCCATCCTCTTCCTCTTTGCCCTTCTCCCTCCTTTGAGGGAAGGGATTGGTCATTGGTATTATGATATCTCCCAAGTCTAACACAGTGCCTGACACATAGTAGGTATTAACAAGTGCCTGTCCAATTAAATCGCATTAACTTTTCTGCTTCTTCCTTTTGGGGTCCAGAACGACCTCCCGTCTGTGACAGTAGTGGGCCTGAGACAGGTATCTTCCTATTTCGAGCTCTGATTCTGAGGGTTCTCAGTGTAGGGAGGGGAAATGAAGGGAAGGGGGAGAAAGGAAACATTGGTTAAGTACCTCCGACGTGTCGGTCACTGTGCAGGCAGAGAGGTGACGCAGTGAATAGGACATTGGGCTTGGAATCAGGAAGACATGAGTTCAGATCCCGCTATTAGCTGGGCATGTCACTTAACCTGTTTCCTCATCTGTAAATAGGGATAATAATAGCAATGACCTCCCAGGATTGTTGTGAGAACTCAATGAGATAATATTTGTAAAGTGCCTAGCTCAACATGGGCCCCATACAAATGCCAGCTGTCATTATTACTCAGCTCAATTGCATTATTACTCAGTGATAATAATTACTCAGCACTTTAGAAATATAATTTCACCGGATCCTCCCAACAGCCCTATGAGGTGCGTGCTACCATAACCCTCATTTACAGGCAAGGAAACTGTGATGGACAGCAGTGAAGTGACTTGCCCAGGGTCATGTAGCTAGGAAGTATGTAAAGTGCAGCCCCCAACTCTGCTCCCCTTTCCCTGGGGCCGGCCTGCACAGCCTCCCCTCCCCCAGTGTCATGCCCAGACCCTGCTGACGGGCGGCCTGGCCGTGTCTGTGCAGCATTGCTCAGAAGGAGGCCCCAGGCTCCTTCCCCTGGACACACAAGCCCACATGCACCAAAGGCCCGAGGGAGACCCACGGAGCTGGGCAGCCTCGCTTCCAACCTCCTGGGAAAAGGAAAGGACGGAAAGGAGTGGACTGCAGAGGAAGCCTCTCATCCCAGCCGTGACTCTGGGAATTCTCAGTGAAGGCAGCAGAGGTAAAGACCCCAAGTCTGTGACCTCCTGCTTTCCCTGACCCTGCTGCTGAGGGACCTGGCCATTTCTTCACTGAGCTGGCCAGAGAGAGAGAGGACTCCCAGCGACCTTTCAACACTCACACTCACACACACACTCACACTCACACTCTCGTGCACACACACTCACAGTCGCGTGCACACACTCACATTCACACTCTCCTGCACACACACGCACACACGCACACACTCGTGTTCACACTTACACATGCACTCGTGCACTCACACCCTCACACCCACACTTGCGTGCACACCCACTCACACACACACATACTCGTGTGCGCACATACACTCACACCCACTCACACTCACACAGCTCTATCATCTTAGCTTACACATCCCTGGAAGGACATTCATTAATTAATTAATGAAAAATCATTTACTAAGTATTTACTATGCTAACAATATAGAAAAGCAAATACAGTGCCTGCCGACAAGGAGCTTACATTCTAACGGGGAAGACGATACCCGTAGAGGAGTGGTGGCCAGGCAAAGGGCATTTTGGTCCAGAAGGCTGCAGGGGTGGTGAGTGGGGTCATAAAGGAATAGATTGACACAGCCCATCCAGGAACAGTGGCAGAGGTGATTGTTTGTGGTTCACAGTTCTACAAGAGGAGGAGAGAGGAGAGGGTCCGTTGCTGGCTTGGAGGCTGTTGAAAGGAAGTTGTGAAGGGGGTGACCAGAGAGGAGGAAGCGACGTGCAGCACGGTGGAGGGAGCTTTCCTGCAGTGATGGTCTGGGAGAGGCCAGCCAGGAGAAGGGCCCAGGTCAGCAGTTCCTGCAGGACACAGTCTGTGGTGTGGGGTCCCTGGACAGGACACCGTGGGAGCATGGTGCTGGAGGCCGGTGCTGTGGCCAGGATGGAGTGCAGGCCCTGAAGACCAAGGACGCCAGGTGCTCACAGGGCCCTTGTCAGGAGAGTGCTGGGCAGCCATGAGGCTCATTCGTGGGATGCCTATGATTGATGTCTCTGACCAGGAAGTGAAGGCCTGTGGGGGCAGAACTTGGGTCCTTGGAGACAGAAATGAGCATGAAGGGGCATAGGTGAGAGCAGGAGGCTCAAAGATGAAGGTGCCAGATCCCCTTCCTCTCCCCAGTGCTGCCCCAAGTCCCCGCATTCACCCAGAGCCTCTCTTAGCTTGTGGGCTGGGCCAAGTGCTGTTACACAGACACAGAAAGGCCTGGTAGGCTGGAAGAGGGAGCCCAAGAGGGAGCCCGCACGGCCCTTCCCATTCTGGACCTGTCTCCTGATATTCTGGGGGCGAGCGCAGTCACCCATCTTACTTGCTGGCGTCCTTCTCTCTCAGGACCCCTCGACAAGCCTTTAATCTTGGCCAAACCGCACTCTGTGGTCGCGCCAGGCACCAATGTGACCCTCCATTGCTGGATGATAGAATCAACTCTCCAGGAGGTAACAGTCACTCTGTGGAAGGTAGGGATGCTTGCAAATGCTCAGAAGCAGGCAGAAAGAGAAGCTAAGTTTTCCCTGCCATCCGTGAGGCTCGCCAATGCTGGGAGCTACATCTGTGCTTACTCTGAGAAGAGAGAGCCAAAGAGGATGTCAGAGGCCAGCGACATCCTGGATTTGGGGGTGACAGGTAAGAAGACGCTGCCCATGAGGGATTCGGGGTTCCAGTCTACCCTTCCTTCCCCACATGAGTGACCCAACAGAGATAAAAGCGTTGTGTGCACAGGGTCAGCTGAACTCTGATAGCCCTTTGGGATCGGTGGGCTGAAGGAGATGAGGTCCTCCTGCTGCGGTCTGGAGCATCGGGATGGGAAGTGAGAGCAGAAGTGTATTTGGGGCTGGAGTAGAGCCACAGAGGTTCAGAGATGGAAAGGTCCTTGCAGTTCACAGGCCAGGTTCTGCAGTCATAAACAGTCCCAGAGGAGGGGCCGAGGTTGGCCAAGGCCACAGGAAGGACTGGAACCAGGGCCCCTGGACTTCCAGGCCATTGTCTGAGCCTCAGTCTCAGGAGGAACTCCAGGTCTGTGTGGGGTGCCCCCAGATGTAAGGTGGGAAGAAGGGGAGGGCAGAGGATTCCTTAGATCAGACCTTCCCCCTTGAGTCCTCCTGTGTGAGGGACAGGAAGGTGGGGAGCCCTTGAAACATGAGCTTCACGGCATCCGAGTTGGAAGGGCCCTTGGTGGGCATGTTGTGCAATCCCCTCACTCACAAATGAGAAGCTGAGGGCTTAACTAAGGTCACAGAGCAGGTGGCAGAGCCCGGCACCAAGCCCCGGAGGTCTCCCTCCCAACGCAGTGGTCTTCCCGAGGCACCATTCATGCAGCTGGGTGGGATGGCAGACATTGGTCAGTCCAACACCATCATTTGAGAAATGAGGAGGAATTGGGGCCCCAGAGAGGGGAAGGGTCATTTTCCGGGTCACACGGCTGAGTAGTCGCAAAGATGAGCCTTCAACACAGGCACTAGGTCTCCTGGTCTGGGGGGGTGTTGTTTATTTTTCTTGTTTTTTCTTTCCCAGGTTCTTTCCCCAAGCCCTCCTTCCTGGCCCACCCTAGCCCTGACGTGGTCCTGGGGCACATGTGGTCCTGAGGTGCATCCTGCCACTGCCAAGGTCATTCCCTGAAAGTGTGATGTTTATTTTGCTGAAGGCAGGGAATCCAGAGCCTGTCCAGCCCCCCAAATGAGCAGAGGGAGTGGCTGAATTTCCCCTCCAGCCTTTGAGGGCCCAGGATGCAGGGGCCTACAGATGCATTTCCTGAGAGGAAGGCCCTGCTGAGGGGCTCAGAGCCCAGTGAGCCCCTGACTGTCTGTCTGCCAGGTGAGAGAG
Source organism: Vombatus ursinus (assembly GCF_900497805.2). NCBI lineage: Eukaryota > Metazoa > Chordata > Mammalia > Diprotodontia > Vombatidae > Vombatus > Vombatus ursinus. The sequence goes on along the minus strand of NW_020944359.1, from coordinate 831 downwards.
GGCACCAGGCTCCAGGACCCTGAGCAGAGGTTGGCAGTCACTAAGGGAGGTTTGGGAGGGGGCATTATAAGGGGCCAGCGAGCACAAGATCCTGCAGGCGTGGAGCCAGGGCAGAGGGCCCCTGGGGAGGCACAGCAGGGATGGGGGAAGGGTTTGCTCCAGTTCACGTCCCATCTCCCCGAGTCCCAGGGATCCGATGACGGCTGTGGACACCCCAGCCTGGGATTTCTGCTTTGCCTTGCAGGCTACCTGACCAAACCCTCCCTGACAGTCCAGCCCAGCTCCAGCGTTTCTCTGGGTGGGAATGTGACATTCCATTGTCAGGGGTCAGCCTGTGGCACCAGATTCACTCTGTACAAGCAGGGAGAGGAGATGCCTGTTGGGACCATCAATTCCCCCCAGGGCAAGGCTGAATTCCTGGTCACTCGTGTGACCCCCAAGCACACCGGGAGCTACTGGTGCCAGTGTCACACCGGAGAGCCCGACCCCAGCCCATCAGAGCTCAGTGATCGCTGGCAGCTTTCAGTGACTGGTGAGGGGACGTGGCATGCGTGAGCAGGCAGGTGGGAGGGAAGTTCTGTCGTGTCTCGAGGTCAGAGCCAACCTTCAGGTTGATCCCCAGTTTTATGAGGTGAAAGTCACCTTCCCAGCGTTCCTTCCGGGTGAGCATGCTTGTGGAAATTCCCCAGCCCCCCAATTTGTCTCCCCTATTGTTTCCCTTAAACTCATGTTGGAAGTGCTTTGGGAAAATAGGCACCGTAATATACCAGAGAACTGAGAATTAGTCTAAACTTTCTAGAAAATGGTTTGGAATTACGAGAGAAAAGTCAA
>NW_020944358.1:760-4983 GCF_900497805.2 Vombatus ursinus | reverse complement strand
TCAGACAGCCCCTTCCGGTATCTGACCCTACAATCATTGGCTAGTAGTGGGCTGGGGAGGAGGGGCTAAGTAGGTACTTAGGAACAAGCGTGGTCAGAACACACACTGCGCGCTCTCCCCTGGCTCCTGCTGTGTTGCTCTGGCCTTGCTGCTTGGGCTTGCTATGATGGTTTGCTGTGTTGGCCTCTGAATAAAACTCTGGTGTTGGTGCCTTCCCATGGCTTGTCTCTGTGTGGTGATCCTGCTGAGGACCGAGGACCCAGGCATGGGTAAGACTCTGGCAGTGCACTTCTTTTAAGGGAAGTGGGTACTGGCGCACGACTGGCAGAGGGTCGGCGTGCGGCCCGTATAGGTTGATCTGCAGATTATTTAAAGTTTCCTATGTTTTGCAGATAGGTGATACAATGGATAAAAAAGTTAAACCTGATGTCAGGAAGAACTAAGTTCAAATCCAGCCTCAGATACTTACTAGCTGTGTGTGAACCTGGGCAAGTCACTCAACCCCATTCTGCTTCAGTTTCCTTGTAAAGTAGAGGTAATAATAGCAAATGCTTCTCAGAGTTGTTGTAAGGATAAAATGAGGTATCTGTATGCAAACCTAAAAGCTCTATGGAAATTCTAAGTAGTAGCTGGTATATGTTATATGTCACGAGCAGATTACTACATGGACCATAACAACAACTAGAGACTGATCCAAAGGACAAAAGACTCATTTCTCCTTTCAAATGACTTCCTATCTGAGCTTCAACTCAACTGGAACTTTCAGCATTTGGGTCTTTTTTTTTTTTTTTTTTGTGAGGCTCAAAAAAGGTTTTGTTCCCACAGACCTCCGTCATGAATTCGTGAAACCTGTTCCCCAGACTCCTACCATTCCATTTTAATTTCCACTTCTTCCTCTAAAAGAAAAAAAAATAGTAATATCTCATTTTCCTTGTATACCCAGGAGAGGCTGAGGATGTGGTGTCACAGGGAAGATGAAGGGGAATATTGGTGTCAGGAGCTAAGCTCTAAGCTTAGTGACAAATGAATTGATAGATAATACCTTTTGGAATGGGGGTGTGGACACAGGAGTGAGGCATCATTGTAGGGACAGTCAGGCGGCTCCATTAGTAGCCAATGTTTCATTAACAAAAACTAATCATGAAATGCACTAGGGAACATTGGCTTCTAGCCCTTCCTTTACTCTCCATGCCCTCAAATGAAGGTACTAGGCACACACTTTGAAAATTACAGCTTTCAAAGGACAAAGATGGACAGAAGCATACACAGGCAATCCCAGGTAGAGAATTTCTGAATCAAGAATTTTATTTTTTGATTATTATCACCATGTTGATAAGGACCCTTTGGATTATATGTACATAAGAGTCTAGGTAAAACAGGTGTAAATAACACCAGGGTAAAGACTCCATCAGGGGTAAATGATCTCTTTATGGAGAGATCACTTTGCCCAAAAACAAAATAGTTTTTGAGCTGTTATCTTGGATAAGAAAAAGGAAAGGACGGTTGACTATGAATCGTGGAATAATTCTTGCACATAGCTTTATTATGACAATTGCAGTGGCACAAGCTGCTTCCGTGCCTTCTTCATTAACTTCCACAAAAGCTTTGTGTACAACCTTGGACAGATACAGGTCACGCCTGGCCGACATCCCAGAAAAGTCAGCCACGGATCCATCAAAGGCATCTGACATCCCCAATTTTCGAAGAATGAATTCCATGTCTAAATCCTCCTCCAATTTAAATCTGGGAAGGAAAACTTCCACCTCAGTTTCATCCATCATCTCTGGATTTAACCAATCTGCTAATGTCTCAGAAGTAAGTCCTTTTACCAACTAAAAATAAAAAGAGTTGTATCATGTAAGTCTCAAAGGATTTGATTTAATTAGACAAATATTCCTATACTATGTACTTTATGCAAAGTTACTGTGCTGGGTGTGGTGGATCCAAAGGAGGAAAAAAAAAGTTTATGCCGCTAAAGAGCTTCTGTTCTACTTGAAAAGTTAGGAAAGTGATAAATACACAACCAATCCAAACACAATATACTCTCTCTCTCACATACACACACACACACACACACCATTCAACTACAGATTGATACCTCTCTTTTCAGTACTTTCCATCAGAGGACCTTAGATTCAGAGCTTGAAAGGTACCTTAGAGACCATCCAGTATAACCCTCATTTTACAGATGAGAAAATGCTTCAGGTCCCACAGGTGGTAAGAGGCTGAGCCAGAATTCCAACCAAGGTCTTGGACCCTGACTCCAAATACAGCCTTCCTTTCCCACCCCACAACCTTCTCACTTAAAAGAATCCATATCATCTTAGTTTAGCTCAGAAAACAGGTTTCATTTTCTGACTGCCCCCTTTCATTACTACCTTCTAATCTTATACTTCTCTAGTATTTTGTACCCTTCAGAGCACTTTCACATATTATCTCATTCCCTCTTCACATCTCACAACAGCCCTTGAAATTATTTCAGACAGAGATTATCCCCATTTTACAGATGGGGAAACTGGCTCAAAGAAGTGCCATGATTTCCTGGGTAGGCAAAATACTGACTTATCAGTTGGCAAGGCTGCACTCAACATGATTTAATGCTGCACTTTTCCTTGTATTATGTATTTACTGGAGTGACTCATAGTCATGACAACGGCTCATATTAACCAGATTGGGAATCAGTCATTGGGCCCTCTGGGATTCTAACATGGGAGTTCTCTTTCAATAAAGCAATCAAAGGCAACCTATTATGTGCTTGCTGCTGACCTATTTATTTACCCATACTTCCTTCCTCAAACATGTCTCTAGGCCATAGTGATTCCCAATCACATTTCCAGCTTTCCTTATCTGGTCCCCATTCTGTTCTGTCTGCCCACATCAGCAGGATGTGGAAACCAACTCCTCTTCCCCTCTAGCAAATCAAGACCCTGAAATGTTAATAGAAGCCCTCTGGTTACCTCTAACCCTAGATGGGTCCTGTTGCTATAACCTTCCACTGTCAGTCCCTATTCCTAGTGAATTGATCCCTTAAATACCAAAGGCTCCTCCCCTTTCCCACTGCCACTACCAAACTCTGTATCTTTGTGACACAACACCTACAAAGATGTCAGTGTAACCTCCAGTCATTGATCTAGACATCTAGGACAAGATGATTCATTTTAAAGGACTTCATTATTATATTGTTGTTGCTGCTATTTGCCCTTTGTTCTTGAAGAGGACCATGATATCAGGGAAGTGATGCCATGACATGCAAGTGAATTGGATTTAAGTGAGGGAGGGCTGTGCAAAGTCACCAGCCTCACTTTCTCCTCCAGAGCCATCTGGGAGTCCAGTGGCCAGATATGGATCAGGACAACTAGAGATGGCCCAGGATACAGTTGTCATTATAGCCAAAATCCGATGTTGTACCTACAACATCTGAATCAATTTTTTTTTAAATTTTCTCAAAGTAGGTATCAACAATAATACTTTTCTCACCATTTTTAGATCTGTGTTCTCATCTGGAAGCAAAATGACCATGTCCATTTGTCCTCCAACATAAGGCAGAACCAGGATCTTGGTAAACACTTCTCCTATGTAGGTCATGCTAAATGTAGATTTCTGAAACATCATCTGCACTGGTTTCTGCTTCTCCTGAAAAGAGATAAATGAACATGAAACTGATTCCAAGGCAATGAAAGGGGACAGATAAAATCACTACAACTTACTAGAAAAAGAAGTGTATTTGTATGCCCATACTTCACATCTTTAGACTGTAAGCCCTCTGAGAGTATAAATCAAGTGTTTACATAGTGATACTTTAATCCCCTGGGGCTTGTTTCTTTATTAGCAAATGTGCTACATTTATCTATAGAAAAAAATACAACTTTTATCCCTTCATGTGAAATAGAGCTGCTATTGCAAAGTATATATAAATAAAAATATCTCTAATATCAAAGCACTATTTCCAAGGGTCCCTTAGTTTCCTTTTTCTTTCTTTGGGACTTCTGTTGATTAAGGCAGTTAGTGCTCTCCTGTTTTCTTCATTCCCTTCTTCCTGTAAGAACAAGGAAGGTTTGGGGAAGATGGTGGAATAGGTCAGAAAATTTCAAGCTCTCAAGATTTTCCTCCACAAAAGAGATAAAATAGCACCTCTGGGCAAACATAGAGCCATGAAAATAAATAAGAGTAGAGGCAGAACAGGGGTCCTCCTGGGACAATCAGAGAAGATCTGAAGAAAAATC
>NW_020944358.1:0-750 GCF_900497805.2 Vombatus ursinus | reverse complement strand
GTGATAACTATTATGGGAAGTGGAGAGAAGAGACTAGTCCTTACCTTTCCCTATCCTCAAATCCCCACATGTGTGCTGTATATTTTCTGGAACATTTTACATTAATCTAATTAGGTTGGGTTTGGGTTTTTTCTTTTTTTTGGATTGTAGAGTTTTTTTTTAAATAGTATTTTTTTTTCCAATTACACGTAAAGACAATTTCTAACATTTTTTTCAAATAAAATTTTGAGTTCCAAATTTTCTCCCTCTCTCCCTTCCCTCCCTTCTCCTTAAGACAGTAAGCAATTTGATATAGGTTCTGTGGAATTACCCCTGAGATTAATATATCTGACTGCTGTAGAGGTAATTTGTGTCCAGTGCATCTGCCTGGTAAGACAAGACTTTGGCTCACTGCAGGCTCCTGATTGGCTCCTTTTGGCAAAAGGGCTTACTCTGTATCCAGTGCATCTGCCTGCTAAAGTAACTGACAGAAAACAGACATGTTAATCTTAGGGGTACTTGCACAATTCCAATTAGTGTCTGAAGATATTCTGTATCATATCTCATCTTCATCTGATGTCCTAAAACACACCAGCTCATATATTACTTTTTACCATTAACAATTAAGTTTCTGACATAAGAGAACATTGATAAAGCAGATTTTCTTTGTTCATAGAACTTTGTTTATTCCCTACAACATGAATTATTTAACAGGTGCTTGATAGTTAATAGCAAAGCATTCAGGTGAAGAATGCCTTCTCTATGTTTGTT
>NW_020944357.1:0-3677 GCF_900497805.2 Vombatus ursinus | reverse complement strand
CACAGAAGTGGACTGCTCATGTGACTTCACATCAGCCGCTCAGGCCCGGAACTTTGACAGGGCTTCTGCGTACCAAGAGGTCCTCAGACTGCCCATGATGGCACCCAGCTACAGAACTTTACCCTGGATCCAAACAGTCTCCTGGTGGATGGTGAGGGACCCTCCAGCCTGGTCTCTCCGTCTGAACACTGACGAGCTGTGGGGTGGGATGAGGAGTTCCCGGGATGCTAGACTCCTGACATCTCAAGCCCAAAAGACCCTCCCTCAACATCCCCTGATGCCTGTACTCCCTCCTCCCTCTGACTGTGTCCCCCATCGCCATCCCTGTACCCTACAGTCATCTGTGTCTATGATCCCCATATCCTTTCCTCCCTCCGTGACCCCTGGAGTCTCTTTGTCCCCTATGGCCTCTCCATCTCTTGTCCTCTCATCCTCTTCTTCCTCACCCAGCCCAGCTCCCCAGATCACGACCCTTAGGTGTCCTCCCCTTATTCCATATTTTTCTGTCCTCAGGATGTTCTACCAAGAGAACAGATGAAAAAACTAAGAAAATTGGTGAGTATGGCATCAGCCTTGCCCCATACCAGTTCCCTGCGTGTGTATGTGTGTGTTGGGGGGGTGAGCTGAGGGTGATCCTTGAAGAGTAGGAGAGTGGGGGGAGGGCAGGAACTGAGTGTCCAGGATGACTTTCCTCTCACCCTAGCCAGCACTCAATGCTGAGCGACCAAGAAGACTGTCTTGGACTGTGTTCATCAGACAAACGAACAGCGGTCATCCCTACCAATTGTCAGATCCCTGAGTGTATCTCCCCTTCCTGAGCACCCTGGGGAGGGCGGCGGACATGGGGAAGGTTCTGTCCCCTGCACCTTAAGTCATTCCCTGTCATTGGATATGATTCAGTATCACTGTCACCTTTCTCTGTTCTGACATTGGGTCCTTGCACTATCACCCTCCCTTGTCCCAGGTTATGACACTGGGGTCCCTGAACCATCTTTTCTGCCTTAAGTGACCTTCCCTCAGTTTGCCCAATTCCTTTTCTCCTATGTCCTGAGCCCCAGCTCCTTTTTCTAAATTCACTCCCAGAGTCTGCCCGCCCCCTTTCTCCTAGGTCAGCTTCTTCTGAAGAGCAAAGGTCTGGTGGCGGGGGAGTTGGGAGGATGCTCTGGATTGGGTCCTTCAGCCTCCATCCTCCATTTTCCCCATGGATTGCTCTTTGTCCCCTCCCTTCCCATGGGGTGGGAATTCCAAAGGACATTTATTCCCCACTCTGTGCTGTCCCCTTGTCCCCATGAAGGCCCCTGAGCATCACCTCTTCCACCCAGCATGTTTGCTGGGTCTTAGCTCTGGGAAATAGGGTGTTTCTAAATACCTTGACAACATCTAGGGCCTTTCTGAATGCTCATTGATTTGACCTAAGAACTGTTAACAGACAGGGGTTCAGAGGGATCTGAGAAGTCATGTGTGACCTGAGGTAGGGGGACCATGAACAGCACCAGGAGCACAATTTCTGCTCTGATGATAGCACATTAAAAAACAATAGCTGGGGGAGCCTTCAGGGCTCTGCTCCAGGTCTATCCAGACAAGATTCAGGGTGAAGACTTTTCCTGGGGGGAACTTCAGTTGCTGCATGGGAGAGCTTGGCCACAACAAACAAAGAAGAGGGGGGAAAGTGTGTGTGTGTGTGTGTGTGTGTGTGTGTGTGTGTGTGTGTGTACGATACTAGGCAGCCATTAAGAAAGCAAAAATATGATCCCTTGGTAATAGAGACTAGTGAGTGAAGTGGTCACCCTTGTTAGACAGCTATAATGAGGGAGAACTTAAAAACAAACAGGGGAGGGCAGCATGGGGGGGAGCAGTGCTCAATAGATCAAGGACCCAATGAATCAGTTTAAAACACGGAAAAGAGCAGGGTAGTGTTGTTACCACTGCATTCAATTTCATGCCTATTTTTGTACAGAAATGATCCCTAAAGCAGGCATTGCCAGTTTCATAGATCATCCTCTATGTCTACGGAAATGACTGGATTACTGATGTTGGCCAAGTCTGTGGATAGACTGCACTCACCTGGGCTGGGGCTTGGCTGCTCCCAGGAGCCATTCTCTCTCAATCCAGGCTCCCTGTGTAGGTAGCAAAGTAACCAAAGTGACTCCATTTTGTAAAGTCCCTTCATCTTATCCCTGGACCTTATCTACCCCAGGCATCTGCTTCCCCCACCCTTTATGGCCCCGCCAATAGAGCAGCAGCCAACACTCTCACTAACTGATGTCCCAAGTAATCATGGGATGTTCTAATTCTATGCCTTTCTGATGACCATGAGACAGCCTGGAGCCACCTGGAAAGTCCTTTCCTTCTTTCCTTCTGCACAGAAAGCCCATCTGCCCCACCTGTAATCTTAATGCTGGGCTGACTGCCTTGGTGCTCATACTCCGGGCGTTTGCTGTTTGTTGGGCCTCGTAATAAAACTTCTAACTTCCCTCCAGCTTTAGTGTCTGGATTTGACCCAATACCATCTTGGGGTAGGTTTTGTTCCTCTGCAGACTGAGCTGGGGAGGGAGACGGATCCCAGAGAAGAGCTCTTTCTCCTCTCTTCACAGGCAGGAGGCTGCCCAACTGGAATTTACAGAGGGCAAGGTCCCATAGGAGTTAGGAAGACCCAGGCCTTGCCCTCAAGGAAAGGACTCCAACCTGTAGAGGGAGGGAAGCAGCAGGGAGGGTCAGGGTAGGAAATGAAGCTGATCTCAAAAGGAAAACTACTTCCCTCCTCTTACTTCTCTTCTGCACCCCTCTTTTCCCCCATCCTCCTACAGAGCCCTCAGAGGAAGATGAAGCTTGGGATCCCAGACAGGATGAGACCAGTCAGAGTCTCAATGACCCCTGAGACAGAGCTCTCCCTGGAACTGATCCTCTGCCCTCCCTGCATCCCCTCTCCTCAATTAACACACATTATTTAAACAATAGACTGACTGCTAGATCTAGCAGGGAGGGAGGTTAGGGAAGGCTGAGGAAGGGGAGGGCTCTGGAATGGAACAGCCAAGGAAAGCCCGAGACTGGGAGACAAAACCCAGGCTGGGATCCAGCCACCTGTGTGGGACCCGAGAGCTCTTAAAGATGTGGGGCTGGGGGAGCAGGAGGCCTGGGGCAGGGGAGCAGGGGTGGGATCTGGGAGGCAGGACAGTCTAACCCTGACCCTAAATGCCTCCGACTTTAACCCTAAATGCTCATGACAGGGAGGTCAGGGACACTTGATTGGAAGAAGTGTTCCAAATGGACATTAAGCTTGGGCAGGTAAGGATGACTGTGTCCTGAGGTCTAGCTAGGATCTGGGGAGGATGCCCAGGACCCTCTGGTACAGCTTAGGCTTGGAATTCCTCCAGGGAGCCAAATGGCTGGGATCTGATAGGGAACTAGCCCAAGAGGCACAGATTCAGATAAGGGGGATCAGGAAAGAGCTTTGGTTCCTGCCTCCAAGGTGGGGCTTGAGGCAGGAGGTAGGACTTGTGGATACTTACAGGGACTGGGAGTGAAGGCAGGATTCTTATGGGCAAAATCTGAAGTTTGGGAAAGTGTGACCCAATGAGAAATCTCGGGAGTGGGGGCGGGGGGGAGGGGGAAGGTCAGCCAGGATGTTTAGGAAGTGATTGGGAGTCTGGAAAAGTTTTAGGGGCAGGGAGCTGGTC
>NW_020944356.1:0-4209 GCF_900497805.2 Vombatus ursinus | reverse complement strand
TAGATATATTATTCAATGTGTACACACACACACACACACACACACACGGAATAATCAATTTTGAACCCGTGCTTGTCAAGTCAGTTGTTTATAATAGAATGTCTTCAATTTCTAGTCATATTCAAGTTAATAACCTACAGGAAATGTCATCTCTCTTTATGGCATTTAGAAGATAGACTATAAGGCTAATTGTAATGTTATTCTTTTCATTATCACAATACTGAGACAGTTGTAATGTTAACCTAACTAAGCAACAGAATTATATCCTGCTTTCACAAATCTTGGCATCATTTCCCTAATTATTCCTTACCAAGATGAGAAATTAAAAGTCCTTAATTTACAGAGGAACATATAACTAGTAGGAGACATCAAGGCAAAAATAATTGATTAGGTAGTTGTTTGGAAAAATAAAATTCCAGGCCAAATAGCTCAAACCTTGTACTGGCATATCACTATAGTAACTCAGAGGCAGTTCAGCATTTACCTAAAACATCAATTTTGTTGCATTTATACTGAGTACCTAACATGATCATAAAAGGAGAATCAGACAAATGGGATCATGTTTCCCTAACTTCATATTAATTCAAGGCTAGAGTTATATAGAAAGCCAATTGCATTGAGCCAGTCTCAAAGTCAACCAGGAGGGATAGTTTTCCATTCAAGAAGAAATACTGTAATTGGAAAATTGAGTCAGGAGAATCCTATTTCAACTGGTTCCAAGAATTGTTCTCCCAACTTTTCCCATGAGAATTTTACCTGAAATTCATAGATACAGGGTTGTTGGCACCATGGCCTTAATAGCACTCCTCAAGGACCATCCCTGAAGTCAGGCCTAAAGAATAATATCAGGGACAGCTAGGTGGTGCAGTGTATAGAGCACTGGCCCTGGATTCAAGAGGACCTGAGTTCAAATGCAGCCTCAGACACATAACACTTACTAGCTGTGTGACCCTGGGCAAATCACTTAACCCCCATTACCCAACCGAAAAAAAAACCAACGCAAAACAACCAAAGAAACAAACAAAACAAGAATATCAGATACAGTCCCATAAGTCCCTCAAGTAGCAAATTCCAATCATCAGAGCTTCAGTTGGATTCAGCTCTCAAGGATCACATATGCTAGATAATAACCATTGACTATAATCTCACATTGGTTCCCGTAAAAGATTCATGAAAAACACAACTTATTTAAATATAATTAGTACTCATCATAAGCATATGCTTTTTCTTCCCTAGGCTTTAAGATGCTCTAAAACAAACAACAAAAATGGGATGGAATGTGTAAATAATAATAATCCCAAATTGTATACAGAAAACATGTTGCACAAAAATTGCCTATAGTAAAATGTGTTCAAATTAACTGTTAGCATTAACTATGTTCATATGGACATCATACATAAACTACTGCTCTCAGAAACCCTCAAAACAACAGGAACATCATTTATGTGACTCTTAAGTAGTTTGCATGCATTTCTACCCATTTTCTAACCCCAGACTAAATAACAAACATAAGTAAAATCCTGTCTTTTGGGGCACCTACAATCTTTGAGAGATGGAGCCTAAATGTGCTTTTTATTATTCTTGAAGCAGGAAGCTCAAGAAGAGTCAATCAGGTTTCATAGAGAAAAGAAGCTCCACCAGAAAAACCAATAGGGAAAGGGGGACCAATCTAGTTATGAAAAATTAATTATTTTGATGCTTAAAAAGGTCATGATAGGGAACTGTTTTTTAAAACTGATACAAAAAGACTTCATCATGGCAAAGGCTTCACTTGCATTCAGTCAGATAATTAAATCTCAAAGTTCTCAACAAGTCCAATTCATCTATAAGAATCATTGCTATAATCCCAAGAGTGGAGATTCAAGAAATTCCAGTGCACTTCAACATAGGGGAAACTGGTGACTTGACAGGAAGGTCCCACTGAGGAAGGTGGAAGAGAGGGGTCAATCTCTAGGCCAGCTAGAACTCTCCCAGGTTACCTCCCCTTCTCTTCATGCCTATTACTTCTAACTACATACAGGTCTAGAGGATAGGCCAGGTCTGACAAAAGCCTCCCCACAAAATCCAAATTCAGCTTTGGGGGAATAAGGGAGCAGGTGGGTGATGAGGAGACTGCAGGTGCATCTACTGGGTCTTCTTGTCTTTTTGGGGAGTAGTATGGAGGTGGTGAGGGCTGGTCTGTGGTCATGTAGACCTTATAGAGAGTGACAGGTTTTAGTATGACATCTTTCCACCTGCATCCTAGTGGCAGTGATTTGTCAATGACTCAGGGGAACACTGTCACATGACTATTTGGCAGAAGACAATAAGGTTGTACCTTCCCATTTCTCCTTATCCCAGGAAACTGGATTCAGAGGAATTGGTCCCTTTCTGTTTCATGGACTTAGGACCTCCTTCAGTATTTGTAAATCCTGTTAGACTTGGGGGAAATGAACATTTACACTGTGGCAAGCCAAGCTAATACTTGACCATGTGGGTCATGTCATAACCAGGGAAGTTGATCATCTAGGAGGAACACTGCAGACTGACCTGTTCATTCTTCAGCTCCTGTTGGACAAAAAGTGTGTAATGCTAAGCTGTTGTCATGTTGATAATGATGTCTGGTTTAGTGTACAGTCATGAATATGCCATGCAGGAGGTGGAAAGTCTCAGTTGGGAACCTGGCTAGAATCAGAGAGGGATAAGGATAGAGGAGGGAATAGTTGAAGCCTATAGGATACAAATTGTTTAGGAATGCCAGAAAGGAAAACAGAGGTATCACTGTTTAGGCTCACAGGCCAGAGAGGCAGATCTAAGAAGAGAAAATATCTTTAAGGCCCTTAGATATCTCTTGACCTTTCAGATAGGTTACATCCTCAAAAATAAAGACAAAAAAGACTGAGAATTACTCGGTTGAGCAATACTTTATCAGCTGAGTGTGACAATGTGTGTCTTCACCACAAGTCACAAAGAAGGGAGGTCTAATAACTGCTTTCTTTAAAAAATTAATTTTATCGATATCTTCATATTGCCTAAATTTCTACCTGATAACAAATAATTTTGAAATAAAAAAATAAGAGAAAGAGAAAAATATTCAGTAAAACTGATCAGTATATTGAAAAAATGTCTGACTTTATATGTACCATACTCCCTGCCACTCTGCAAAGGAGTTGAGGTTGTTGGGAGGAAGGTGGCCAATAGCCTTTTAACAGGTCCACTTGCCGTCACTGTCTCCCATTTCCAGGCTGCTTTCATATTGCTTCCAATGAAATAATCTTCATTTATTAAGCACTCACTATGGCCCAAGTCCCATGCTAAAGATATCAATAAAGGCAAAAACAATCCCTGTCCTGAAGGAGCTTACATTCTAGTGGGGAGAAGTCACATATATACAAATAGGCAGGTGAAGCTACTGACAGAGGTGATGGAAGGTCTCCTTGGATGGGAAAGCTCTTGAAACTTGGAGTACAGTGAAAGGCAGAAAGTGGCATTGCCACTGAGTCTCCAAGGGGGCCAGGAATTCTAAGAGGCAGAGGATATCATGGAGAACACTCTTGGTCTGGGGGTAGACAGGGCAAAGTTATGGAGATTGGCTTTAACGTGAGGAATAGGCAGGAAGGCCAGCGTTGGTTGCAGAATACTTGTAAGGCATTTGAAGGGGAGTAAAGCTGAGGATGGGAAAGGTAGGAAGAGGCCAGGCTGTGAAGAGCTTTGAATGACAACCAAAGGACTCTACATTTGATCCTGGAGCTAATAGGGAGTCACTGGAATTTACTGAGTTAGGAGGAAAAGGTGAAATGGTCAGATTAATCTTATGTGGAGAAAACCTAGTCTTATTACATAACTTTTGTCTCTTTATCTCTGCTACCACCACTTTACCATAATCCAGGCCTTCATCTCCATGGCCTAAATTTACAGAAGTATACCTGATAAATAAAAAAAGACCCCTCAGATTTCCATAGTTGCACTAGGGTGGTCTCTGATACCATGCCAGCCACTCTAGTACCAAAGAGCCTTGTTCTCACCTCAGATCTCTCACAAGAATGCTGGGAGCCATTAGCTGTCAACCTTCTGTTTGGCGGCATGTCTACACAGCTGCCTGACTGAGTTGATTTTCTTAGAAGCTCCACTTTCATCTGGGGACTTCTTTGCTCCTGAGCCTTAAATGACTCCCCATTGCCTCTGGTGTAAGCTTGAATTTTTCTGCTTCATTTTGAAGGCCCTCCCCAG
>NW_020944355.1:4202392-4218570 GCF_900497805.2 Vombatus ursinus | reverse complement strand
TGTGACTTTGGGAAAGGCACATACCTCTACCTGGGCCTCAGTTTCCCCATTTGTCAAATGTAAGGTTTGCACTATATCTCCTGAGGTCCCATTCTACTCTCAGTGATCCTGGTTTTAAAAGCAGGTTGGAAGTGTCTGCCCTATTGAAAAGGGAATAAATAAACACTGAAATGGAAATGTTCTCTGAAGACGTCCTGGTCCCTGGGAGAGGTGGTTTGGAGTAAGGATGGGAGCCAGCAGGGCAGCTAGGTGGCACAGTGGATAGATAGAGCACCGGCCCTGAAGTCAGGAGGACCTGAGTTGAAGTTCGACCTCAGACCTAACACTTGACACTTACTAGCTGTGTGACCCTGGGCAAGTCACTTAACCCCAATTGCCGAAAGAAAGAAAGAAAGAAAGAAAGAAAGAAAGGAGAAAAAAAGTAAGAAAGGGTATATTGTCTAAAGATGAACACAATCAAACAATAATTATTCTCCTGTGACAAGATAAGGGAGAAAAGGACAGGCATGCAGGGGTCATTGCAGGTGATCCAATGTAGACTAGGAAAACTAAAATAAACCCCTCCCCCTCCTTCACTGCAGAAGTTAGAGATTCATTTCTATTACATAAGTTTCTCTTTTAAAATTCAATGCTGACAAGGGCAGGGCCATGATGGTAGAGTACACAGCTGAACTTTTCCAACATTCCTCTCCAAACAACTTTGAAATAATTCCTCAAATACAATTTTGGAGCAGCAGAGTCAACAAAAGTTCAGAGTGAGACAATTTTCCAGCCTAAGACAACTTAAGAGGTCAGCAGGATAAGTCTATGACACTGGGGTGGGAGCCAGCCCAGAGCACATGCTGCAGCAGCACAAGGGTTTTGGAGGCAGCTAAGACAGTAGCCATAGCACCTTCAGGAACCCTCAGACCAGAGGCAGTAAGAGGAGCTGACTGGCAACTCTATTGCCCATAAGCAGTTCTGGGTCCCAGGTCCAGGGTGGAGAGGAGCACTGTGGTCTGTCATAAGAAAACAGGGGTCCTGGTTGAAAAAAGAGGTACAAAAGTTCACTAACAAAAAATGATTCCTTAAAAATTTGAATTGGGCAAGTAGAATCTAATGACTTCATGAGATATCAAGAAACAATAAAATAAAATAAAAACAATGACAAAAATAGAAGAATATGTAAAATATATTATCGGAAAAACAACTCCCCTTTAAAATAGATTGAGGAGAGATAATTTAAGAATTACTGGACTAACTGAAAGCCAGGATCAAAAAAAGAGGCCTAGATATCATATTTCAAGAAATTATCAAGGAAAACTGTCCTGATATCTTAGATCCACAGGGCAAAATAGAAATTGAAAGAATCCAACAATCACCTCCTGAAAGAGATCCCAAAATGAAAACTCCCAGGAATATTATATTTGAATTCCAGAGTTCCCAGGTCAAAGGGAAAATACTTTAAGAAACTAGAAAGAAACAATTCAAATATCAGAGAGCCACAGTGAGGATCACACAAGATTTAGCGGCTTCCATGTTAAAGAAGCAAAGGGTTTGGAATATAACATTCTGGAAGGCAAAAGAGCTAGGATTGTCACCAAGAATAACCTACCCAGCAAAACTGAGTATAATCCTTCTGGGGAAAATTTAATTTTAATAAATTTGATTTATTTAATAAATCAATATTTGATTTTTAAATTAATATTTAAATTAATTTAATAAAATAATATGTAATGAATAATTACCTTTTATTATTATATTATATCTTGTATTATATTATATTATATATAATATAATGCAATAATATAAAACAATAAATAATATATCATATTAATATAATATATCAATAATTAACACATGATATATAATTATATAGTATATAATAAAATATATAATATAATGTATAATAAATTATTAATTAATAATTAATGTTGAATATATTAATAAATTTAATTTATTTAAAATTTTAATTAAAATAAAATATCTGGGATATTTAATGAAATAGGGGATTTTCATGCATTCTTGATGAAAAGACTGGAGTTGAATAGAAAATCTGACATTCAAACACAAGACTCAAGAGAAACATGAAAAGGTAAACATGAAAGAGTAATCATAAGAGAGTCAATTAAGTTAAACTGTTTACTTTTCTATTTGGGAAGATGATACATGTTCCCCCTATGAACTTTCTCATTACTAGGGCAGTTAGAAGGAGTTTACAAAGACAGAGGGCATGGGTTGATTATGCTGGGATTATTGAAAGAAAGAAAAAAGAAAGGACAAAAAGAAAGTAAAGAAAAAGGAGTGAGAAAGAGAGATGCATTGGGAGAAGGGGGAAGGAAGAGGTAGAATGGAGAATTTTTTCTCACATAGAAGAGGCACACAAGGTAGAGCTTTTATAGTGGAGAAGGAAATGGGAAGGGCAGGCAATGCTTGAACCTCATTCTCATTGGAATTGGTTCTAAGAGGGAAGAATACACACACACACACACACACACACACTCAGTTGGGTATAGAAATCTCTCTTACCCCTTTACCCCTACAGGAAAGTAGGAGGAAAAAGATAAGAGATACTTTGGGGAGTGAATGAGAAAAGGGAAGGCAGATTAAGGGAGGCAGTGGTCAGAAGCATAACAGAATCTTGAGAAAGGAGAGAGAGAGAGACACAGAGAGACAGAGAGACAGAGAGACAGAGAGAGAGAGAAGGATAAACAGAAGAAAATAGGATGGAGGGAAATACACAGTTAGTAATCATAACTGTGAATGTGAATGGGATAAGCTTACCCATAAAAAGGAAGCAGACAGTAGAACAGATTGGAAACCAGAATAGCATGTTGTTTTTAAGAGAAACACTTGAAACAGAAAGACACAGGAAGAGTTAAAATAAAGAGCTAGAGCAGAACCTGTGATGCTTCAGCTTAAGTAAAAAAAGGCAAGGGTAGAAATCATGATCTCAGTGAAAGCAAAAGCAAAAATAGACATAATAAAAGGAGATTAATCAGGGAAACTACATTTTTCTAAGAAGTACCATAGACAATGAAGTAATATCAAAGAAATTTTACAGTAATTTTCTCTTATTAAGGCCTCATTTCTCCAATATACAGGGAAATGAGTCAAATTTATAAAAATAAGAGCCATTCTCTAATTGATAAATGGTCAAAGGATATGAATGGCAGTTTTCAGAAGAAGAAACCAAAGCTATCAGTATTCATACAAATAAATGTTTTGAATCACTATTGATTAGAGAAATGCAAATTAAAATAAGTCTGAGGTACCACCTAACTGTTGTTGTTGTTCAGTCATTTCAGTCATGTACACATTTTCATGACTCTATTTGGGATTTTCTTGGCATATACACTGGAGTGGTTTTCCAACTCATTTTATAGATGAAGAAACTGAGGCAAACAGGCTTAAGTGACTTGCCTGGGGTCACACAGCTAGTAAACGTCTGAGGCCAGATTTGAACTCACAAAGATGAGTCTTCCTGACGCCAGGCCCAACACTCTATCCATTGAGCCACATAGCTGTCTACCTCATACCTATCAGAAATTACAAATGCTGAAGGGGATGAGGGAAAGTAGGTATACTAATAAACTGCTGGTAGACTAGTATACCTGTCTGACCATTCTGGCAAACAATTTGGAACTATGCCTAAATGACTATCAAACCGTGCATACTCTTTGGCCCAGCAATACCACTACTAGGTCTGTCTCCCGAAGCGATCAAAGGAAAAGGAAAACGACCCATATATACAAAAACATTTATGGCAGATCTTTCTGTGGTGGCAAAGAAGTGGAAATTGAGAGGATGCTCAGCAATTGGAGAATGGTCGAACAAGTTGTGGCATATGATTGTGATGGAGTAACATTGTGCTATAAGAAATAATCAGCAGGATGGTTTCAGAAAAAAAAAACGGTAAGACTTATATGAACTGATGCAAAGTTAAGTAAGAAAGACTGGGCACAGTAACATCAATGTTGTAATGATGACCAACTGTGAAAGACTTGGGTCTCAGATCAATACAGTGATCCAAGCCATTTCCAAAGGATTCTTGATGAAAAAATACTATCCACCTCCTGAGAGAGAAGTGATGAACTCTGAGTACAAATTGAAGTATAATTTTCTTGTTGTCTTTATTTTTCTGGCTTTTTGTAATATGGCTAATATGGAAGTATGTTTTGCATGAATTCACACGTATAATTAATATCATTTTGTTTCCCTTCTCAGTAAGTAGGGGAGGGATGTAAGGGAGAGAATTTGGAACTCAATTTAAAAAGAAAAGAATGTTTAAAATAAATTAATTAATTAATTAAAATTTAAAAGCCAGTATCCCCTGACAGGGCTAAGCTTAAGGGGAACCCATAGTTTAGTGTGAATTAGTTTTATCAGAGACTGTCTCTCCTGGTTATGATGAATAACACTCAGGTTATGAAAGTTTTGATTGGAGAGAGGGAGCTGAAGATAATGGCTAGAGAATGATGAATGTTCTCAAACATAGTAAGTGTCAAAGAAAAACATACTAACACTAATACTAATATACTAACACTTACATTGTACTCTGCATTTATAAGTTCAAATCTACCAGAAAGAATTTCATTTAGTTGAATATTAATCTACACCTAGCTATCCTTACCTTGGAAAGTCAAATGTCTAAACTGGCATGTCGCCCATGCTTTCTGACATGACTCTACCCTAAGATCATTTGAAATGGTATTTACTGGAAACTTGAACAAGTAAAAGACCATAATATGTAAAAATACAGTTTGGGTTAACATTCAGAATTGTTTATAAGCAAGTTCCCATTTCATTCCCTCGAAGGGCTGGAGTTAAACAAAGGGACCTCCTCCCTTTCATCCTGTCTTAGTCCTTTCTCAATGAAGAAGACTGGCTCATGAGAGCCAACCACTTCAGGTGGGCAGTGAGGCAAGGAGCAGAACAAGACAAAGGCTCGATCTGGTTATCACCCTTAATCCATTTCCCTAAGAAAAGCCTTTTTTTTTTTATCCTAGAACTACTACTCACCTTTCCATGGGGCTTTTCCAAAGATTTTGGAAAGGGCTTTAGAGCAAAATATTATTTCTTAATATTTCCAGTTTTACTATAAATGAGGTTTTAAATATACTTCCATGTAAGTCTCATAGCTTAGCAGCTACAGAGAGGGTCTTTTCTAAATTTATGAAGGAAGTACGTACTGGTTCAAAATCATGGCTCACAGTTAACCAGTTAGGGGCCTAAGTTAAAGAGGTTAGTTAAAGAGAACAAGGTTTGACCCTTTGTGAGTCCCTTAAATTCATTTTATTACTTGTCATAGAGCAATGTAATTATACAGTGGATTAAGCCTAATTCTACTCAACAGTATTAAAAATGCTTTTTTGCGGCCGCTAGGGGGCGCAGTGGATAGAGCACCGGCTCTAAAGTCAGGAGGACCAGAGTTCAAATGTGAATCACACTCATAACACTTACTAGCTACGTGAGTTTGGGTAAGTCATTTAAACCCAATTGCCAAGGAAGCAAGAAGGAAGGACGGAAGGAAGGAAGGAAGGAAGGAAGGAAGGAAGGAAGGAAGGAAGGAAGGAAGGAAGGACGGACGGAAGAAAGAAAGAAAGAAAGAAAGAAAGAAAGAAAGAAAGAAAGAAAGAATTATAAGCACAGGTGTCACTTCAAGGGTCTGTCTTGGAAGACCCAAGGCTCTCTTTTTACTCTCTCTGTGACCTGATAACCTTCCCTCGGTTCAATGACCATTTCTATGCTGATGATTCTCAGGCTTACTCATACAGCTGCCATGTTAGTTCAGGCTTCTATCACCCCTGTAATGATCTAGGCAGACTATTACAATTATTACAATGATAATGACCTTCTAACTAGCCTCCCGGCCTCAATTCTCTCCTCATCCCAGTCTGTCCTCCACACCACTGCCAAAGTGATATCCGACTGTGTCACTCCCCTACTTGATCAACTCAAGTGGCTCTCTAACATCTCTGGGATAAAATATACACTGTTTAGCTTTGAAAGCTCTATACAACCTGGTCCCAAACTTCCTTTCCAGCCTCAGGGGACATTACTCCCAATCCCATACTATGCAATCCAGCTAAACTGCCCTTCTCTGTTCTTCATACATAACGCTTTTCTGTCTCTGTGCCTTTGGACTGACCATCCTCCATGCCTGGAATTCACTCCCTCCTGACCTCTGTCTCATAGAATCTTTCATCCTTCAAGACATAGTTTAAGCACTACTTTCTATAGGAAACCCTTCCTGATCCTCCCTGCCCACTCCCTAACAGTTGCTAGTGTCTTCCCTCTCAAACTACTTTGAACTTGTTTTCATTTGCTCTCTGAATATATACTTATAAGTGATTTGTAAGCTCCTTATGAGGAGGAAAGGTTTCATTCATTGTAGGTGCCTTTCCTAGTGCCTATAACAGTATAGTGAGAACTTAATTAAATATTTGTTGATTGACTATTTGATCCATATATACCCAGTTTTCATCTCTCTCCTGAATTCCAAGCCTTTATTGACAATTATTGGCTAGATATCATTAAATAGATGTCCCATAGTGGTTTCAAACTCAAGATATCCAAAACTGGACTCATCTTCCTCCCTAAAAACCGTCTCATTATATACTTTTTTTAATTTCTGTTGAGATTACCACCAACCTTCAGGTCCACATTCTACACTCAACTCTTCATCCTCCCTCACTCTCCATCTTCAACCTGTTGCCAAGACCTGCTGATGTCTGCAACGTCCCTAGCATTTGCTCCCTTTTTTTCACTCACAGGGCCAACACCTTAGTTCAGGTCTTCATCACTTCTTGCTTAGACCATTCCAGTGACTTCTAAATGAGTTCCTGACTTCTAGTCTCTCTTCCATCCAATCCATCCTTCACTTACCAAAATAATCTTAAGCACTCCTCTGAGTATGTCCTTGCCCTGCTAAAATCATCTAGTGGCAAAAACCCTACCGTCTCTAGAATAATATATGAACTCTTATGTCTGGCATTTAAAGTCCTTCACAACCTGGCTCAAGGTTACCTACCCAGGCTTATTTAGTCAATCAACTTACATTTGCTAAATGACGACTACGTACTAGAAACTGAGCTAGGTGCTAGGGATGAACACATCTCAGAAAGATATTGAAACAATCTCTAATATGCAGTGTGTGCACGAACATGCATGCACACACATGAGAGACATTTCAATCAGTCCTTTCTCACCAGTTTCTGTATGATTCCAAAAGCACTTCCAAGGAATTTTGTTAAGAATGTCATTTAGCTGTCTTGCCAAGAAGAAATGCTTATTTCAGATCTTAAACGCAGAATTACTGAGAACCCCAAAAATAGTGACAGAAGGAAGCAATCTATGGATGTGTCTTTGAAACAGCTGCTCAAAAAGGGCTCCTTCTATGTTGACCTTTCAGGCTGGACCACCATTAATATACCAGCACAGAAGTGGCAGCATGAAACACACACTTCTTTTGTTTCCTCCAATGTTCATTTTAAAAGACCAGGGTCACCTACCACAATTGGCTTTTGTCTACAACACATAAACCTCATGCTAATTCATGATAAATTAGAATCTTGGTATAAAATGTTCAAGGGAAAACATATTTCTGCATGTCCCGAATAGCATCCCTGAAAACTGGGTCAGGGTCTTAACAATTACCACAGTTTCTCCACAGGGTGGCACTGCAGGCTTTTGAAATCAACATACTTTATTAAAAAAATTGTTAAAATTTTCCATTCTCATTTCTCATCCCAATCACTTGTGTTCTAACAGGAAGAATTGATATCAATAAATGGAAGCTTATTTGCACCACCCTCTCATAATCACATATAAGAAAATGAGTCTTTAATGAAATACTAGAAAATATATATTTGTAAACTATGACAGCATTACAATAACAAGGTGAACAGTGGTGCAGATAATTTGAAAATCATCTCTGTTGACCTGGGGAGGGCATTATCTGTTTTCAATTTTTTTAATTGTTTCAGCAGATTTCCTGATCAGCTCTATTTGGTTTTAGTTAATATTAAGATGAGCTTTATTCCCTGCATAATGGATCAAGCGTTAGACCTGGCATCAGCAAGACTCATGTTCCAATCTTGGCTCAAATATTTACTAGCTGCATCACTCTGGGTCAAGTCTCTTAAATGCTCTAAGCCTCAGTTTCCTCCTCTATAAAATAGAGATGACAATAAAATCTACCTCCTGGGATTGTTGTCAGAATCAAATAAAACAAAACATATGTGAAGAGCTAATGAAGGGGAGAGTTGCCCCAGAGGCAGCATGCTATAATGGAAAGACCACTGGTATCTGGAGTCAGACAGTCTGGGTTGGCATCCTGGCACAGACACTGGCTATGGAGCCTTGAGCAAGTTACTTCACCTCTCCCACTCTCTTTCTACAATTGTAAAATGGGCTGAATAGTACGTGCATTATCTACCTACCTCTCAGGGTTGTTGTAAGTAAAATGCTCGTAAATCTGCAATATAGAAAGGTGAGCTACTATTTTAGCTAGTAGGAAGAAGATAGGCTAGGATTTTGAAATCTGCAGTGGACATTTCAAGAGACTGACATAATGCTTAATGGTATTAGTGGTATTAGTTGCTATGGGTACTTGCTCTGCTATCAGACCCTTCTATAACCCTTTTGAGAGTTGGGGGGTTGAAAAAAGCCTCTCTGGGGCCAAGCCAGTGAGTAGCCTTTCCAAACTTAGCTAGATTGAGTCTTGGACTGCAGACATCATCAGATTTCTACTCAGAGTCTTTCCAATTGGGTCGGACCTGCCAGAGTTCACACTCTGCCTTTAGGAACCTGGGGCACCTCCATATAACAATGAGGCATCAAAGTAGGACATTGGTGAAAGTATAAATAGCTTGCCTATCCAAATTCCTGGGCAGAGGAAAGGGGCAGGTGTTGAATCTAGTGAAAATAGATCTTTATCTTTCCCTTGTTCTAATCAGTCCATTCATCTAATCATCCAATCAGCCCAATCAGGCTCATTCATTTACCTCCACCAAATGACGAATGTTAGAATGACAGGATTTTAGCGGTGAAAGAGACTGTTTCTCATATACAACAATCTATCTGCATCTCCCTATTCAACTCCACTTCTTGGAAACTAACTCCCTTCAAGACTCAAGTCAAGAGCCACCTACAAGAGGCCTTTCCTGAGTCTCACAATCTCTAGTGCTCCCTTGCAATTAATTTGTATTTATTTTGCATATATTTGTCTTGTATCCCCGATTCCCATACACTACCTGGACCCATTTAATAAAAATCTATTAAAGTGTATTCCTTAATAGATAAGTGGTAAAAAGGCTATGAACAAAGAGAACTCAAACAGAGACTTGCAAACTATTAACAACCAAATGAAAGAATGGTCCAAATATCAGAAATAAGAGAAATGCAAATATAAAGAAATACCCTGAGATTTGAGCTCCTCAAAAGCAGGGACTGTCTCTTGCCTTTCTTTTTATCCCCAGCACTTAGCACAGCCTGCATAGTAGGCACTTAATAAATGCTGACTGACTGAAGTTTCACTTCATACCCTGCAAATTGGCAGTGACGGCAAAAGACAGTAATACTCAACACTAGAGAAGTTGTGGGAAAATAGGCACACTAGTGCATTGTTGGAGGAGCTGTGAATTATTTCAATAATTTTTGATTTGAAATTATGCAAATGAAACGACTTAAAATGACCATGACTTTTGAAAAAGAAATTCTATTACCAGGTTTATAACCCAAGGAGGCCACTGATAAGAAGAAAATCCCCATATACACTAAAACAGGGGTGCCGAATTTGGCCTCGAGGAATATGGCCTTCTAGGTCCTCAAGTTGTGGCCCTTTGACTGAATCCAAATTTCACATAACAAATCTCCTTAATAAAAGGATTTGTTCTGTAAAACTTAGAGTCACTCAAAAGGCCACACTCAAGGACCTAGGAGACTACATGTGGTCTCGAGGCCACAGGTTCCCCACCTCTGCACTAAAATATTTGTATCAGCACTTTTGTGACAACAAAGAATTACAAGTAAAATACATGCCCATTGATTGAGGAATGGTAAAACAGATTGTGTTCTATGAATGTAATATAATATTACCGTGCCACAAGGAATTACGAATGTGATAAAGACATAGAAGCACGGAAAGATCTACATGGATTGCTGCAGCGTGAAGTAAGCTGAGTCGAGAAAGCTATATATACAATGATGGTTTCAATAATGTAAATTAAAAGAGCACCCAGCAAAAAAAAAATAGATGAAAAGTGAATGTTGCAAAATTAGAAAGAACAAGTATGGTTGGAAAGAAGAGATATGTGAGACACTTCCACTGCCCATTTACAGAGGTGACAGTACACAACTGTTGTCTATAGCATAAATTATCAGACTCTTTCAATGTATTAGTCAGTTATACTGTTTTTTCCTCTTTCTTTTCTTTTTTCATCATAAAAAATTCTATTTGTTATATCGGAAAGTTCTCTGTGAGAATGGAAAGGGATACTGGGAAAAATTATGGAAATATCCAAAAAAAGTGACATCAATAAAAATGAATCTTTAATAGTTTGATGAATTTAAATGGATTATATCGAGCCCAACTCTCTCATTTGGTAGGTGGAGAAATGATTTGCCCAAGGCCCAAAGCAAGTTAGTCAAACAACTGTGACTGCCTCACAGTTGGTGACTTTCCAGTACACACTATACTAGGGAACCCTGCCAAATCCCAGTCTTTTTCTACAGAGGAAGAACAGAAAGCACACATTCTTCAAACCACAATGATGAAAACTCTACTCAATGTTAAGCTCTTTGAAGGCAGAGACCTTGCCTCATTTGTCACTGAATCCCACTTAATGACGTAACAGAGTATTTTGTACAGAGCTTGATGGCTATGCCATTCTGAATTACATTCTAAATTTAAAGAAAGAAGCAAGGTTGGATCTGCATGACACAATTCAGCAGAAATGAAAGTAAACTGATATATAGAAGACAAATTGCTGTAGACTGAATTTTTCATTTTGGCTATTGTGTAGAGGCAGTTTGAAATAGGCACTATTTTCTAAATATCACTGAATAATGGCAAAAAAAAAAGTAATCCTTCAATACGCCCACATTATTACAAATGTCCTCCCTTGTATTTCTACCTAGTTAATTGAACACAATGAGTTAACTGCTTCAACTTGACCATTCTCTGTTTGTTCATTCCAAGATTATTTTCAAAGACATATACTAACTTAAACCAGTTTAAGTATTGTAAGAAAGGGTAATAGGGCACATCGTTAATTCAATCTATGGGGCATCCACTGTCTTGAAACCAAGTGGTAGGTGATAAATTTCTCAGGCGGGTAAAGGTCTGATCATGTTACTCTTCTATTCAAAAATCTTCAGGGAATCTCCATTACTTAAAAAAAATAGAACTCCCTCACCTGACATTTAAAAAATGTCCCTCCACAATCTGGCACCACCCTACCTACCTTTCCAGAGTTATTTCATAATACTCTCCTTAGAGAATTCTATGTTCTAAGCAAACCGAACTAGCCACTCCCTGAATTCATTACCTCATTTCCAACCTTGCATGAGTTTACACAAGTTTTTCTCTTTGCCTAGAGTCCACTCCCTCATATCCAAATCAATCTCAAATTCTTATTCTTCTTTCCATGTTCAGCTCAGGTACCACCTACTTCTTCAAAAGCCCTAATTTTTAGGGTTCTTTCTTTTCTCCATTTTTCTTCTACTATTTGTGTACATTATTATTTCTACCCAGTAGAATGCAAGATCTTTGTGATCAGAGATGGTTTCATTTTTATCTTCTTTATCCTCAACACTTAGCCAAGCAGTAGATGTAGAACAAGTAGTAAAACAAGTAGTACATGTAGAACAAGTAGCTGAACACAATACTAACCAAGGGCAAGCTGCACACAAGCACTCTCCAATCAACTTCTAAAGACCAACTCAGAGAGGAGGTGGAGAGGTTGGACCCTGGGGACTGCAACCATAGGACTATGTGGGGAGGCCATAACTGCAGAGGGAACAGGAACACGATGAAACAGGTACAAGGTCACCAGGGAAGAGGCCAGAAGTAGAGGAAATATACTAACCATCTGGTAGCTTCCTTTTTTTAACTAATTATTCTTCTAATCTACTAAACTCAGTTGTTTCTGGCTTCTAAACTCATCACTTCACTGAAGCTATTCTTTTCAAATTTAGCAATCACATTTCATTTGCACAATCTGCTAGATTTTTTTCAGTCCTCCTTCTTGACCTCTACAGATATTGTTGACCAACCTCTTCTCTTCGATACTCTCTTCTCCTTTGGTTTCTACAACAAAACTTACTCCTGGTTGTCTTCCTCTCCTTTGCTCGGCTTGTATCTATTTTACCCTTAAACTGTAGGTCTACCACAAAGCTCTTCACTGTGCCATGTTCTCTGCTCTTTCTTCACATTCTCTGGTTAATCTCATCAGCTCCCATGAGTCACATAGTCGGTTCTATGCACATGTTTCTCAGATGTCTATATCTAGCCTGAGTCTTTAAATGGAGATCAAATACATACATATGTATGTATATCTGTGCACGTCAATTAAGAAGCATTTATTTTATTCCCCTCCAACTCTCCATTTAAAAAAAAAAGAGAGGTGGAGCCAAGATGAAAGGGAGGGACTCTCCTGAAATCTTCCAAATTCCCCTCCAAACAAAATTAAAACAATGTCTCAAAATGAATTCTGGAGTGCAAGAACCAACAAAAGGATAGAGTGAAACAATTTTCTAGCCCAAGACAACTTAGAAGATCAGCAGGAAAAGTCTGTCTCATTGGGGTGAGAGTGGAGTTAAGTCAAGCATAGGCCATGCCTGGGCAAGCCACCCACCAGCAGGCATTGGGGGCAACCGAATCGGCAACAGCGGCTTCCAGAGCTGTCAGCCCACAGATGGTGGGGGGGGTCAGACAACTAGTCAGAAGGCGATTACAGGGCACCCTTCGCTGGCACTGGGTGCAGGACTCTGTTGCATTGTCCGTGTGTGATTCCAAGTCACAGTACCAGGAAGAGCACTAGAAGGAGCAAGTACCCTGATCCTAGTTCCAGGGTGGAAAAGATTACTAGTGGTGACTCACAGACCAGAGTACAGACCAGGAGAGCAGGGAACTCACCTCTCATTAAATCATGACACCTTGGAAGAATTGAAAACTTACAGACCATCAAAACTAGCTCTGAAAAAATCAGTACAAAAAGGCTGGAGCTTGGGACAGTGCCCCCTCCAGCCCAGGAGAAAAGTCCAATTTTAATATAAAGTGAAAATTCAAGAAACAGGTGGGAAAAAATAAGCAAACAACAACAACAACAAAAAAGGAAGCTAACCACAGAAATTTACTAGGGTGACAAGGAAGATCAAAACACAAACTCAGAAGAAGACAATAATGTCAAAATAGCTACATGCAAATCCTCAAAGAAAAAAAATATGAATTGGTCTCAGGCCCCAAAAGAAATGCTGGAAGATCTCAAAAAAGATTTTTAAAATCGAATAAGAGAGGTAGAGGAAAAATTGGGAAAAGAAATTAGTTATACAATAAAATAATGAAAAAAGAGTCAACATCTTGGTAAAGGAGGCACAAAAACACTGAAGAAAATAACATCCTAAAAAACAGAATAGGTCAAATGGTAATAGATGCACAGAAATCCACTGAAGAGAAGAATACCTTACAAAGCAGAATTAGCCAGATAGAAAACGAGGTACAAAAGCTCACTGAAGAAAATAATTCCCTAAAAATCAGAATTGGATTACTGGAAGCTAATGACTCCATGAGACATCAAGAAACAGTAAAATCAAATCAAAAGAATTAAAAAAGAAAAAAAAATGTGAAATATCTCATTGGAAAATAGATTGAGAAGCAATTAAGAATTACCAGACTACCTGAAAGTCATGATCAAAAAAAGGGTCTTGACATCATATTTCAAGAAAATATCAAGGAAAACTTGCCTTTTATTCAAGAACCAAAGGGTAAAATACAAATTGAAAGAATATACTGATCACCTTTTGAAAAAGATCTCAAAATTAAAACTCCAAGGAATATTATTATAAATCAAGGAGAGATAATTTAAGAATTACAGAACTACCTGAAAACCATAGTCAAAAAAAGGAATGGTATCTAAAAAAAATAAGGGGTGATAAAAAGGGATGCATTGAGAGAACGGGGAAGGAAGAAGTAGAATGGGGTAAATGATCTCACATAAAACAGATGTAAAAGAGCTTTTACAGTAGAGGGGAAGATGGATGGG
The DNA here is from genome assembly GCF_900497805.2 of Vombatus ursinus. Classification (NCBI taxonomy): domain Eukaryota; kingdom Metazoa; phylum Chordata; class Mammalia; order Diprotodontia; family Vombatidae; genus Vombatus; species Vombatus ursinus. Next base: position 4,204,324 of record NW_020944355.1, on the reverse strand, counting down.
GCAGGCAAAGCTTGAGCCTTACTTCCATCAGAATGGGCTCAAAGATGAAATAACATACACACTCAGTTGGATACAGAAATCTATCTTACCCTAAAGGGAAGTAGGAGGGGAAGGAGATAAGTGAAGGGGAGGGGGGGGCTGATAGAAGGGAGGGCAGAATCAGGAAGGTGGTGGTCAGAAGCAAAACAATTTTGAGGAAAGACAGGGAAAAGAGAGAAAGAGAGACAGAGACAGAGACAGAAAGAGACAGAGAGACAAAGAGGAATAAACAAGGGAAAAATAGGATGAAGGGAAATACAAGGTTAGTAATAAAAACTATGAATATGAATGGGATGAACTCACTCATAAAACAGAAGTGAATAGCAAAGTGGATTAAAAACTAGAATCCTACAATATGTTGTTTACAAAAAACACACTTGAGTAAAGTTAAGGGGCTGGAGTAGAATCAGTTATGCTTCAGCTGAAGTAAAAAAAAAAAGATTTGAATTTATGCATATGTGTGTGTGTCTGTGTGTGTGTCTGTGTGTCTGTGTATGTACATATATGAAAGCTAGGGACTTTACCTGTGATTTCATTGACATAGGATATTCCCAGGTGAGGAAACTCCTTGTATGAATGCAATTTGGCACCCTCTTTGAAACTTTTACTCTTAGACAGTTCCTCACTGTGATGCTAAGTACCTTTTCCAGGGTCACATAACTAGCATGTATCAGTGGTGGGATTTGAATGTAGGACTTCCTGGTTTTGAGGATAGCTTGCTAACTACTACACCACACTGCTGCCTTTCCTTTATATATGTACATGTGATTCAAGTCCCGCCACTGATACATGCTAGTTAGGTGACCCTACATACACATACACACACACACATACATAAATTCATATCTAAACTACGCCACTTCCTTAAAGATAAAATAAGAGGGTTAGACTATAAAAATTCAAAGGTCCCTTTCATCTCTAAATCAATGATCCTATTATTCTTGAGGTCAGTATGTACTTCTTTTTTATCTTTGTATCCCAACTATGATCCCAACTTGGGGCACTCAGCTGGTGCTATATTGGATAGAGCACTGGGCTGGGAATCAGGAAGATGTCTTCCTGAGTTCAAATCTGGCCTCAGACGCTTATTAGCTGTGTGACCCTAAGCAAATCACTTCATCCTGTTTGCCTCAGTTTCCTCATCTGTAAAATGAGCTGGAATAGGAAATTACATTCTAGTACCTTCACCAAGAAAGCCTCAAATGGGGTCACAAAGAGTGGGACAGAAACAACTAAACAAAAATATTCATCCCAATTGTCTTGGACAATGCCTGCTACATAAAGGGCATTTAATAATTTTGATGGAATGAATGACTTAGAGGTATCAGTTCACTCTAAATTTTTCTTTCCTGGGACAAAGACACAGCTTCCCTGTAAGTGTTATAGCTTTAGTGCTTAACAAATATTTGTTGACTTGTACTGAAATTTTGTGAGTCAAGACTACAGTTTATAGAAACATTAGTGTTCATTAGACGATTCAGGCAAGAAGAGTTCTATTAATCCCCTCTAAATCTAGTGACTACACCAGAAAGTTCTTCTGAATAGTTAACCACCATGGTAGCATTTACTGAAGACTTGGGAGATTTACAATCGTGGTAGAAAGTATGGCTGTGGTAACGTTAACCTCTCAGCATCCCAGACAACTCTCTAACAACATAAGTTGTAGAGTGGGTGAGCATCCACATTGGGGAAGAAGTTCCTACCTACAGGTGTCCCACAGAGAAGAAAGAAGAGGAGAGGGGAGGGGAGAGGAGAGGATGATGGAGAAAAGAAGGGAGGAAGGAAGGAAGGAAGGAAAGGAGGGAGGAAGGAAGGAAGGAAGGAAAGGAGGGAGGGAGGAAGGAAAGGAGGGAGGAAGGAAGGAAAGGAGGGAGGGAGGGAGGAAGGGAGGAA
>NW_020944355.1:4106830-4202292 GCF_900497805.2 Vombatus ursinus | reverse complement strand
GGAGGAAGGAAGGAGGAAGGAAGGAAGGGAGGGAGGAAGGAAGGAAGGGAGGAAGGAAGGAAGGAAGGAAGGAAGGAAGGAAAGAAGGGAGGGAGGAAGGAAAGGAGGGAGGGAGGGAGGAAGGGAGGAAGGAAGGAGGAAGGAAGGAGGAAGGAAGGAAGGAAGGAAGGAAGGAAGGAAGGAAGGAAAGGAGGGAGGAAGGAAGGAAAGGAGGGAGGAAGGAAGGAAAGGAGGGAGGAAGGGAGGAAAGGAGGGAGGGAGGGAGGAAGGGAGGAAGGAAGGAGGAAGGAAGGAGGGAGGGAGGGAGAGAGGGAGGAAGAGCTTGAAAAATGTGTAATCTGATGGGGAAGAGATAGCCATCACAAATCTTAAAACATGCAAGGAAGGAACTTAGAGATCATCTAGTTCAAATATTCCAGAGGAAAAAAAACTGAGGCCTAGAGGAAGTGACTTGCCCAAGGCCACATAAGGAGTTAATGAGAAAGCCAGGGCTAATTACAATAACACACTGATATAGCAGGTTAAAGTTTGCAAAGCACTTTATATATTCTCTCATTTGATCATTCTGACAACTCTGTGAGATAGATGCTCCTCTTATCCCTATTTTATAGATGAGGAAACTGAGGCCCAGAGACTTTACTTTCCCTGGGTCACGTAGCTACTAAGTATCTGAGGCAGGATTTGGATGCAGAGCCTCTTGACTATTTACTGCACCAGGGAATGAACATAGGCATGTGCACTACCAGAAACAAACGGAAAAAGGACCATACAGATTACTAGCCAACCTTAATGCTCTCCCACTGATGCTAGTAAAAAACATCTAAAAGAAACTAAAAAATTCTTTCCCTCTCCCTTCAGGCATTTAAAAAATCATTCTTACCATCATTTAAATACTCTTTACTTAGCCAACCAAACACATTTAACTCCTTCAAATTTCTCTGTTCCAACCTGCAATTCCCTTAATCATACTGTTGTTCTTTTAACTCCCTTTAAACTGTTCCCAAATCTATAGCGTCATAAAAATGATCACTGACTCTCTCTCCCTCCCACTGAAGTAAAATATTAGAAGGATCTTAAAGCACCAGCAGCTCTCCACATGGTGCAGAAACACCTACAGGGAAGTGCTGGAGACTTCATCTTCCCTACTGAACAACAGCAGCTCCAAAGGCAAAGGGTCGGGCTGCACGGATTGGGAAGGCAGCCAGGGGTCACAAGTAATAAGGAGAGAGCTTGAGGGGGTGGTGCAGGAGTGGAGCAGAACACGAACGAAGCCTCTGCTCCCTCACAAGACTCAACTTTTAAAGGAATTCAAGGGGATGTGGTTGTTTTTTTGTTTGTCTGTTTTACATTATCACCCTCTCAGAAGAGAAATCAAGAGCTGGATTGTATCAAGGCCCAAGCTGCTCCTTGCTTGTACGTGAAGCAGCTGCTTCCAGGCTCCTGGGGTACTGCTTAAGCCACTGTATCACTCCAGCCAGGAGTCTGGGAAGAGTGAATACTTAATGCTTCACTGTGGAGTAGCTTCAGACCCTGAGAGAAGTCGTTATTCAGGGTAATTCAAAAGTGGGTGTTTGACTCTGTCTTCCGTAATGCACATCACCACCTGATTGCATCCCCCAAGAAAACAAAATGCAGTAGAGTTGTTACATTAGCTCCTTTGATCTCAGGGAAGTTACATGGGGGAGGGGGGCACTACAACAGGTGAAGGAAGGAAACAAGCACCCATTAAGCACTTACTACATGCAAGGCATTATGTCAAAGTGAACGGATTAGTATATTCTACAAGATGAAGAAATTATGAACAAACAGAAAGATCAGGAAAAGGCTCCTAACAGAAGAAGACAGGAACATAAATATGGAGCTGGAAAGGACCTAAGAGCTCATTCAGTCTAAACCCTTTATTTTACAGATGAGGAAACTGAGGCCCATGGTTCACCCAAGGTCACACAAGTAGAAAGCATCGGAAATGAGATATGAACCCAGGTACTCTTACTCAAAAACCAGTGTTCTTTCTCCTCTACCACAGTGCCCTCAGCTCTAAACTTTGGAGGAAGCTAGAGAATCCAAGGTAAAAGGGAAACGGAGCTGCATTCTAGGTAACCTGTACAAATGCCTGAAGACATGATGGAACACGAAGCAGAGGGAAAGGCAGGTGGCCCAGCCTGGCTACAGTAGAGACTGGGTGAAGTGGAATAATGTCAAATCTGCCCTAAAAGCAGGCGAGAGTCAGGCTGTGAGAGGCTTTATTTAAATCTCAACTCAAGATGCTTGTCTTTTTAGCCTAGAAGCAAGAGGGAGCCATTGAAGCATCTTAAGCAAGAGAATGACATGGTCACACTTGGGCCCGAGCCAGATTATTGTGACAGTCATGGGGATGGTTTAGACAGGCCAGAGATTAGACACCGCAAGCGCTGGGAGGATATTGCCAAGTAAGAGGTGAAGAGGACGTGAAGCGATGATAGGCCACATACGTGGGAGAAATGCTGTGGGACCACGGGGAAACGGACGTTAATCTTTGTTATAACTACTCGCTCAAATAAAGAATCATCTTTGAGTCAAGTCCAGAGGTCAATAGCATATTATCTGGACTTTTGCTAAAGGTATACAAGAAACTCAGAATATGGCTAGAACATACCCCCAAATTCATAACTGTTGTATTGCCACAGTAACTGGAGGTCTTTGTGGCAGTATCGTAGGCTCAGACAAATTGCCCTCACCCAAGCTACTTTAATAATCAGGCCTTATATAGCAATGAAGAGGAAGCATCCTTCTGATGAGCGGTGCTCCAGTGAAACTGGGCAGTGCGGTAGTGCTGGCCGTGGCAACATGGCTCCATATCTGCAGCTTTTGTGATGATCTGCAGTAACCTGGAACAGGTAAAGTGAGATGACCCCTAGGTCAAACTGCACACAACTCCCTCCTTTGTGATTTTCTTCATTTTGATTACATTTGACAGTTCTGAAGCTGAGACCCTCGATCAGCAGAGTGGCCCTTGGCAGTTGGCTACCAAAAGGACGCTTAGCTCACAGAATGCCTGTGCACACTGTGAAGGAGAGAATGAGAGAGAAAAAAGGCGGAGGGAGGAAGAGAGAGGAGAGACAGAGAGAGAGAGAGAGAGACAGAGACAGAGAGAGACAGAGACAGAGAGAGAGAGAACGTGTGAAAAATTGAAATGACAAAGGCTGTTCGCAGCTTGTCTCATAGTCACAGTCAAACTGAAATGGCTGCTGGCAATCCGAACAGTTGAAAGATAACGGGACAGAAGGTGTGGCTCACTGAGGAAGTCCTGCAGACAGGGTGGCCATTTGTCCCTTCCCAAAACTAGAGGGATAAAGGGGACCTAGGAAAATAAGATGGTTTTGTTTTTTTCTCCTCTACCTAAGTCTAAAATCACTGAAACTTTTGTACTTGTCTGAGGTACCCAATGGATGGTGTCCTAAAAGGTATCCTGTTCTGATATATGTTGTTTTCTTCAGCTAGTAAAATTTTCAGATTAATACCTGTATTGTGTTATTACTCCATTTCTCACTTTTCTCACAGAATAAAAATCAAAGAAGTTTTTCCATTGAAAAACACAGAACATATGTGAGTTAGCAGAAGTAGTTGTCACACATGATTGCAAAACAACTTAGTAAGGGAATAAGCATTTAAGCATGTCTATATGCTAGGTACCATGCTAAGCACTTTACAAATATTAACTCACTTGGTCCTCACAACAACACTGAGAAGTAGATGATGTTATTATCCAGATTTTACAGATGAGGAAACTGAGGCAAACAGAAGTTAAGTAACTTTCCCAGGGTTATACAGCTAGTAAGTGTCTCTGGGCATATTTGAACTCAGATTCAGGTCTTTCCTGACTCTAGGCCCAGGGCTCCTACCACTGTACCGCCAAATGCCAAATTTAGCAAGGCAAACTAAACCGGATTTAGCAGAAGATCCAGGTAAAGACCAAAAGGGTTAGCGGATAAGTTGACACTGGCATCATAAACAACAGATCCCCAAATGTAACAAAGACTAGGGAGGACAGAAGAAATCAAAACTACGCATCTGCATTGACTACGGACTGGGAAGACCATAAAGGAAAAGAAACGGTAATCACAACTATAGCACCAGGCCTAGTATTGGGTGGAGGAAAGGAGCTGATATTTACTTAGTTCACTGGAACATCCCCACTCAATTCAATTTCACATTTAATAAGCTCCTACTATGCACAAGGCATTGTGCTAAGTGTTGGAGACACAAGGACAGAAACAAAACAGTGACTGAGGGGCAGCTAGGTGGTGCAGTGGATAGAGCTCCGACCTTGGAGTCAGGAGGATCTGAGCTCAAATCTGGTCTCAGACACACAACACACTACACTTACTGGCTGTGTGACCCTGGGCAAGTCACTTAACCTGGATTGCCTAACCAAAAACCAAACAAATAAAAAAAAAGTGACTGAACTAAAAAAGATTATATTCTACAATGGTTATACCACATGTATACAAATCAGCATAGTACAAGGAAAACAGAGAGAATTGAAAGGGGTTACAGATAACAGCCTTGAAAAAAGGAAGACAAGGTTTCTAGGAGATGAAAAGAAAGGAAATATAAACTGGGGAATGTCAATACTTAGAAGCAAAAGTATCAAGTTTGGGTTGGCTAAAACATAAAGGTTATGAAGGGGTGTATTAAAAATAAAGCTAGAAGTAATGGGTTGGTAAGAGAACCAGTAAGATGGAGGAGTAGACATTTTTTGCTAGTCCCCATTAATACACAAAAAACAAACAAGAAAAAAAATGAAATGAGGAATTATTAGCTAGGAGCAGAATAATTATAGCTGAATCCTCAGGATAGGAAAGCAAGAATTCTAATGAGGTTAACAGTTGCATGAATTAACACAGGAGAACTCTGATCCTTAAGGCATTCAGCACCCCTGAACTACAGCTTCTATGCTTTAGTAATGCATAGTAATTGACCCAGGACCTTGTACTCTGAGATTAACATAAGCCTTCTCCTCATAAAGCAGAGATTCTTCTACGGCTCTGTCCTAATGGAAATGTTTTGGGAACCAGAGAGATTCCCCTGCTATCACAGAGCCTGCATTATAGTAATATTCCATCACAACAAGCACCAAACATTAATTCTGCTCAGTTCCATGAGGAGGAGAGGGGGGAAATGGAGGAGTCAGAGTATTAGGGTTCCCTCGGCCTGAGGCAGCCCATAGTTGGAAGGAAATCTCAAAGCTGCAGAGACTCTTCTCAGAATACCAACCTCACGCACCAACCCTGCAAAAGATAGCATACACTAATTCAGCATTGCCATAGAATGAAATAATGAAGAGAAATAGGGCAAAGGGCCACTGTGTGTGACTACATCAGACCTAAAGAAAATGAAACTGAAATCCAGCCCAAGCTGATCCTTTCCCCCCAGAATCTACTTGAAGTAGGGAATAATGCTGGTTAAAAGCAAACCTTGCAATGTGGGAAAAGGCCTAGGTAGTGTTGCAGTATTGCCTTGGGGGTATACCCACCACCAAAAGGGGGAAGTGTCAGAGTGTGAGGAAAAGAAGAACATAAAAAAGCTTTTCGCAGGAAGAAAATACAATTTAAAACCAAGAATGAAACCCAAAATCCAACAAGAAGGATACTAAAATATAATGGAAAGATGAGTATTAAAATTGCAAAAAATATACAACCTTTTCTAAATAAATATTACAAGACAAAGGAAACTGAACAATGCCTCACAAAACATAAAACTTTGTGGAATCCCAAGAGGGCATGGACAATAATAGTATATTCCAAAATACTTGCAAACAGAAATGGAAAGCAGAAGAGAAATTAGAAAGGAAGAATGGTCAAAATTTATGGCTTTCAGAGATGGAAAAAATGAACAGAATAGAAAAATCTGAATAAATGGAGTCTTCCTTAAAATGATAAGTAGCATCTATCTAAAACCTTCAGCAAGCATTATATGTAATAGGGATAAGCTAGAAGCATTTCCAATAAGATCAGGGGTGAAATAAGGATGTCCATTATCACCACTGTTGTTCAATATCGTACTGGAAACGTTAACCTTAGCAATAAGAGAAGAAAAAGAAATTGAAGGTATTAGAATAGGCAAAGAAGAAACAAAGCTATCAAGTGAGCTCTTTGCAGATGATGTGATGATATACTTAGAGAATTCTAGACAATCAAGTAAAAAACTACTTGAATCAATAAACACCGTTAGCAAAATTGCAGGATATAAAATGAACCCACATAAATCATCAGCACTTCTATATATTACTAACAAAGCCCAATAGCAAGAGATAGAAAGAGAAATTCCATTTAAAGTTACTGTAGACATTATAAAATATTTAGGAGTCTACCTGCTGAAACTAAACCAGAAACTATATGAACACAATTACTAAACATTTTTCACACAAATAAAGTCAGATCTAAATAACTGGAAAGACATCAGTTGCTCAAGGGTAGGCTGAGCTAATATAATAAAAATGACAATTCTACCTAAGCTAATTTACTTAGTCAGTGTCATACCAATCAAAATACCAAAAAAATATTTTATAGAGCTAGAAAAAAATATGACAAGATTCATCTAGAAGAGCAAAAGGTCTAGAATATCAAGGGAACTAATGAAAAGAAATGCTAGGGAAGGTGGCTTAGCCATACCAGATCTTAAAATTTATTATAAAGTAGCAATGATCAAAACCACTTGGTACTGGTGAAGAAACAGAGTGGTGGATCAGTGGAATAGGTTAGGTATACAAAAGACACAGTAGTCAATGACTACAGTAATCTACTGTTTGAGAAACTCAAAGACCCCAGCTTCTGGGATAAGAACTCACTATTTGACAAAAACTGCTGGGAAAGCTGGAAAAGAGTATGGCAGAAACTAGGCATAGATCAAAATCTTACATGCTACATCAAAATAAAGTCAAAATGGGTACATGATTGAGATATAAAGGCTGATAACTATAAGCAAACTGGGAGAGTGAGGAATTGTTCACCAGTCACATTTTTGGAGAATGGAAGAATTTATGACCAAACAAGAGATAAGAGAACATTATGAAATGCAAAACAGATAATTTTGATTACATTAAATTGAAAAGTTTTTGCACAAACAAAGCCAATGCAACCAGGATTAGGAGGGAAGCAGAAAACTAGGAAAGAATTTTTACAACCAGTATCTCTGATAAAGGCCTCATTTCTAAAATATATAGACAACTGAGTCAAATTTATAAGAATACAAGTCATTCTCCAATTGACAAATGGTCAATGGATATAAACAGGCAGTTTTCAGATGAAGAAATGAAAGCTATCTATAATCATATGAAAAAATGCTCTAAATAACAACTGATTAGAGAAATGCAAATCAAAATGACTCTGAGGTACCACATCACACCTATCAGATTGGCTAACATGACAAAATAGGAAAATGATAAATGTTGGAGAAGATGTGGGAAAATTGGAACACTAAGGCATTGTTGGTAGAGTTGTGAACTGATCCAACCACTTTGGAGAGCAATTTGGAACTATGCCCAAAGGGCAATGAAAATGTGCATACCCTTTGACCCAGCAATACCACTTCTAGATCTGTATCCCAAAGAGATCATAAAAATGGGAAAAGGACCCACATGTACAAAAACATTTATAGCAGCTCTATTTGTGGCGGCCAAGAATTGGAAATTGAATGGATGCCCATCAATTGGGGAATGGCTAAACAAGTTGTGGTATATAAATGTAATGGAATACTATTATACTATAAGAGATGATGAGCAGGTAGATTTCAGAAAAACGTGGAAAAGACTTGTATGGACTGATGCTGAGTGAAGTGAGCAGAACCAGGAGAACATTACACACAGTAACAGCCACGTTGTGTGATGACTGACTTTCATAGACTTGGCTCTTCTCAACAATGCAAGGATCTGAGACAACTCCAAAAGACTCACGATGGAAAATGCTATCCATATCCAGAGAAAGAACTTTGGAGTCTGAATGCATATGGAAGAACTATTTGTTCTACTTTTCTTTTGTTGTTTTGTTTTGTTTCTTCTTTCTCGTGGTTCCTCCCATCAGTTCTAATTCTTCTTTACATCATGACTAACGGGCAAACACGCTTAATATGAATGTAAAAGTAGAGCTTATATCAGATTGCATGCTGTCTTGGGGAGGGGGAAGGGGAAGGAGGGAGAGAAAATTGGGAACTCCAAAGCTTATGGAGGTGAATGTTGAAAACTAAAAATAAATTAATTAATTGAAAAAAGTGAACATAATAGAAAAAAATATGAATCTACACTGGTGAGTCTCTCCAAAGAAATGAGAGCAGAGAGACAGATGTGTAATATAAATATAAAGAAGTAGAAGAAAATCAAGAGGTAGAGGGTTTAAGGCGAGGGTTTAAGGCTATAATGCTAAAAGAATACATAATCTCCATACAAGCAAAAGCCATTGACTTTCAAGACAGGATGCATAGAGCCAAATTAAGTATCACAAGTCCCTGAGAGGAACATGAGAAATAAGAAAATTTCAGCGTTAAAATGTAGGAAAAATAGATGAAAACTGACCAGAGCTTATGAATAGACAGATAAAACACCAATCAAAAGAAACTACAGATAGGCTCCAGGAAAAAAAAAAATTAAACTCCAATGCATATGGTGGCTAAATTTAATAATTCCAACGACAAATAGCAAAACTTCCAAGTACCTAGGCAAAAGAACTTCAACTATATAGAAAATTCAAGAAATACAAGAATATTCTTGCACCCATTAGAAATTACAGAATAGAATGGAATAATATATGCTGAAGAGCAAAATGGCTCAGATGGAACTCGAAATGACATAAACAGCAAATAAGTCTAATTATAAATGAAAAAATAAAGTTAATATCCAATAAAAGAGAGGACTTTGAAGCATTCCTGCAGGGGGAAAAACATACACTCACAAATATATCATCCAATTCAAGTCAAGAGTCATTTATTAAGCACTTCCTATGTTTCAGGCATTGTGCTAAGCAGTTGGGATACAAAGAAGGCAAAATTTCAACTTGGCAAACACTCCAAAGAATAGAAAAACAAAAACAGTAAATAAACACAACTGTCAAGGAAAGAGTGAATACGTAAAGACAAAGATTGATCCATAAGATTAAAAACATAGAGGAACTTTCAAAAGGAATTTTTTTTTTTGTTTAAGGACAGAAGAGGACAAAGATATAAGGGAAATTTAAAGGAAAAGGAAAAGTGGAAGAGGACCACACCTGAGATGCCAAGAACTAAAACCTACAACCTCCCTGAAATGTATTTTATGGGACTAAATCACAGAATTAGTGTGAATAAATGGAGAAACAGGAAGTGGAGGATAAAGGGGAATGTTCAATGGACCCTAAGGAAATCCATAGGTAAATAATGGAGGGAAGATAACTCCTGAAGTCTCTTAGAAAGGGCTAGAGGAGAATGGAAGAGGTGGCAAAGGGAGTGGAAGGATTGAAGGATGGAGAAAACAAGAGAGAGGTCAAGCCCAATGGAGGGAGAGTGTCCCAACTGACAAGTATTCCCACAGGGAAGAGAAACATATATGTAGTGGGAGATGAGGAAATTAAAATAAATTCAATCTGGAGAAGACTATCTCCTCTGAGAGAGTGTTGTGCCTTCATAAACAACATCCTCCCTCTGGAGAAGGGAAATTAGAGTAGGTCAAAGAATAAATCAAAGAAACAATAATTATGCTAAAATTATAATAATGAGACAACACACCAAAATATGTGGAATACAGCTAAAACAGTCCTCAAAGAAAATGCACATCCCTAAAAATATACTTTAACAAAATAGAAAAAGGACTAATGAACTGAATATGCAATTTTTTAAAAAATAGAAAGGCAACAAATAAACCCAAAACAAGCACAAAAGAGAAAATCTTGAAAAGTAAAGGAGACAAAGATAGACTGGAAAACAAAAAAAAAATCTGTAGAACCTACAAAGGAAAATAAAAGATGGATCTTTTAAAAGAATTTAAAAAGACTAAACAAATACTTTAAAAAAACTAAAATACTTATCTAACTTGGTCAAAAAGAGGACAGAAAACCAAATAAATAAAATAATAAATGAACAAGGTAAAATCACAACAAAGCCAGAAAAAATGAAAAGAATTCTCAGTACCTAATATGGGATTATGTGCCAACAAAACTGAGAACACAAAACAAATGAAAGCTTACTTTCAAAAGTATAAAATACCCAGTTTAACAGAACACTAAATAGAGATCTTAAATAATCCAACCTCAGAAAAGGAAACAGACCTAGCTATAAAAGTAACTATTAAATAGTGTACATGTGGGGAGGGTAGGGGTGTGGGAGAGTGGATTATCTTGTCCTGATGAATATACAAAATAATTATATCAGACTTCTAAAGAAAAATTAATACCAATACTACATAAATTATTCTCAAAAAATTGAAAAAAGAAAGGCTTCACACCAGAATATTTTTATGAAACAAATAAAATGGACAATTTTGTTTATACAAAATTTAAAAGTTGTTGTACAAACAAAACCAATGCAGGTACAATTAGAAGGGAAACACAACTGTGAAGAAATCTTTGTAGCTAGTTTCATGATGATGATCTCAATTTCAAGACATATAAGGAATTGACATAAATGTATAAGAATAAAAGTTATTCCCTAATTAATGTGATTAAAGACTGCAAACATAGTTTTCTAAGGACAAAATCCAAGCTGCCAGTACCTGTTTGTATCTATGCCCCCAAAGCAACTAAAACTCTGCATACCCTTTTACTCAGTGATACCACCATTAGATAAGAGATCAAAGAAAAAGGAAAAGGATCATATGTGTAAATATATTTACAACAGCTCTTTGCGTGGTGTCGACAAACTAGAAATTAAGGGGGTGCCCATTAACAGAAAGGCTAAAAAATTATGGCATATGAATATAACGGAATACTACTGTACTTTAAGAAATTATGAAAGGCATGGTTTCAGAGAAATCTGGAAAGATTTCTATAAAGTCGTACAGAATGAAATGATCAGAACAAGGAAAATAATCTATATAACAGCAAAATTATAAGTCAAAAAACTTTAAAAGATTTAAGAACTCTGATAAATGCAATGACCAACCATGATTTCTGAGAACTTATGATGAAGCATGCTAACCCCCTCCTGACAAAGAAATAATGGGAAGGGAAGAGAAGGGAAAGGAAAGGATAGAAACATTTATTAAATACCTATTAGGGGCTAAGAGCTTTAAAAATATCTCATTTGATCCTGACAACAACCTGTGAGGCAGGGATTATGATGTCCATTTTAGAGTTGGAGAAACTGAAGAAGACAGAGGTTAAGTGACTTGCCCAGAATCATATAGCTAGTAAGTATCTGAAAATGTATCTGAACTCAGGTATTCCTGACTTTAGACCCAGCACTCTATTGGTTGAACCAATTATTCAATATTTATTATGCAGCTACTACTGGAGGTGATAGGGAGCCATTGGAGTTATTGAGTGGTGTGTGTGTGTGTGTGTGTGTGTGACATGAGTGGACCTGCACTTTAGTAGCTTGAATGGAAAATGGATTTAAGTGGGGAGAGACTTGAGGCAGGCAGATCCACCAGTAGCTATTGTAATAATCAAGGCATGTCATGAAGAGGGCCTACACTAGAGTGGTGGTAGTGTCAAAGGAAAGAAGACTTCCACTTTCGGGAGCCAAGATGGCAGAGTAAGAAGTAAGTTGCCCTCACCCTCCCTTATTGACCTCTAAACGCCCAGAAAATATCACCCTAGGAAAAACCCTGGAACAGCTGAACCAGCAGAAAGACGCAGCCCGGGAAACTTGGGGGATTAATGGAAAAGGCCCCTCTCACTCTGGGGGAGGGGGAGCAGTACAGGTTGAGAGGAGTCCCAGCAAGCTAGCAGCAAGCCCTACCTCAGGAAACCAGGAGAAGATTCTGAGCCCCAGGATGGTACAGCAGGCAAGTGTCAACACCAGAGCCCCCAAGTGCCTCAGCACAGGCAAGGAAACCAGTAGACACCAGCTAGGAAAACCACCAGGTGCACCAATGTCTTCCAGCAGCCAAATTTCCCATTGCTTCAGCACAACTCCGGAAAGCACAACTCCAAGAGGTAAAGCTCCAGGCTGACAGACATCTTCCAGTAGCCAAACAAATAAGTGCAAGGCTCAGATGAGCAGGAGCCAAACATTTGAGTGTAAGGCCTAGGTGAGCAGGCGCCCCCCCAGGGGCCATACTCCCCACCTCCACACCGAGAGCTCCAGTGTTGCTGACCCCACTCCAGCACCAGGTAAGCTGCCAGAGCCATACAGCCTCCAACTGCCAGCACCTGAAGCTCCAGCACAAAAAGCCAGTGAGCAGTTCCGGGGCTCCTAACATAAGAAGTTTAGGTTACTACCCCCCTCGCTCCAGCAGGAGAACTCAACTTTTTTTTTTAAAAGCCAGGAAATAAGCAAACACCATAAGCAAAAAGCAGAAACAGACAATGACCATAGATTCTTATTATGGGGAAAGGGAAGATCAAGGCACAAATTCAGAAGAGGACAACATTATCAATATACCCACAACCAAAACCTCAAAGGGGAATATGAACTGATCTCAAGTCCAAAAAGCCTTCTTGGAAGAGCTCAAGAAGTATTTTAAAAGTCAAATAACATAGTAGAAGAAAAATTGGGAAAAGAAATGAGAGATATGCAAAAGAGAGTCAATAGCTTAGAAAAGGAAGGACAAAAATTAACTGTAAAAAACAAGTCCTTAAAAATACAATTGGCCAACTGGAAAAAAAAAAAAACAGTGCACTGAAGAAAATAACTCCTTAAAAAGTAGAACTGGTCAAATGGAAAAGGAGGCAGAAAAACTCACTGAGGAGAAAATTTCCTTAAAAAGTATAATGGGTGAAATGGAAAAGGAGGTACAAAATCTAATAGAAGAAAATAATTTGTTAAAATTTAGAATTGGGCAAGTGGAAGCTAATGACTGTGAGAGATCAAGAATCAGTCAAACAGAAACAAAAGAACGAAAAAATAGAAGAAAATGTAAAATGCCTCATTGGTTTTAAAAAAAAAAAAAACAAAACAAAACAAAAAAAAAAGAAAAAAATAACTTGATCTGGAAAATAAATCCAGGAGAGACAATTTAAAAATCATTGGTCTACCTGAAAACCATGATGAAAAAAAGAGCCTGGATAGCATCTTTCAGGAAATCATCAAGGAAAACTGTGCTGAGGTCCTAGAAGTAGAGGGTATAATAGTCATCGAAAGAATCCACTAATCACCTCCTGAAAGAGATCCCAAATCCAAAATTACCAAGTCAAAGAGAAAATACTGCAAGCAGTCAGAAACAATTTAAATATCATGGAACCACAGTCAGGATTACACAGGACCTTGCAACTTTTACATTAAAAGATCATGGGGCATGGAATACGATATTCCATAAGGCAAAGGAGCTTGGAATACAACCAAAGATCAACTACCCAGCAAAACTGAGCATAATCTATCAAAGGAGGAGATGGACATTCAACAAAATAGGGGACTTCCAAACCTTCCTGATGAAAAGACCAGAGCTCAACAGAAAATTTAATCTTCAGATACAAGACTCAAGAGAGGCATAAAAAGGTAAACATGACAGAAAAAAAAAACAACAACATGTTATTAATAAGAGCAAACTATTCACATTCCTACAAGAGAAAATGACACTTGTAACTCTTGAAAACTGTATTGTTATTATGCCATTTAAAAAGGGTATACATAGAGAGGGGGGTGATTATAACTTGGTTTTGATGTGATGATACAAAATCTAATTAAATGGTGAAAAGGGATGGTACTGGGAGAAAAAGAAAGGAGGAAGCAGACAAGGGTAAATTACATTACCTGAAAAGGCACAAAAACCTATTACAGTAGAGGGAAAGAAGGGAGGGAGATAAGCACTGTTTGAACCTTACTCTCATCATATTTGGTTCAAAGAGGGAATAACATAATCAGTTAGGTATAGAAATCTAACTTACCCAATAGGAAGTAGGTGGGGAAAGGGGAAAGAAAAGGGAGGGAGTGAATAGAAGACAGGGAAGAAGTAGTAAGGATAAAGGAGAAGAAAAGACAGGGGGCTAATGGAAGGGAGGGCAGACTGAGGGAGGCAGTGGTCAAAAGCAAAACTCTAGTGAGGAGGGAAAAGGAGAAAGGAGACAAAAAAGCATAAACAGGGGAAATAGGATGGAGAGAAAGACACAGATAGTAATCATAACTGTGAATGTGAATGGAATGAACTCTCCCATAAAACAGAAGCAGATAGCAGAATGGATTAAAAAATATAATCCTACAATATGCTGTTTACAAGAAACACATTTGAAACAGAGGGATGAACACAGAGTAAAGGTAAAAGGCTAGAGCAGTATATATTATGCTTCAGCTAAAGTAAAAAAAGCAGAGGTAGCAATCCTATCTCAGATAAAGCAAAAGCAAAAATAGATCTAATTATAAGAGATAAGGAAGGAAACTATACCCTGCTAAAAGGTACCATAGACGATGAAGTCATATCATTACTAAATATATATGCACCAAATGGTATAGTATCCAAATTCCTAGAGGAGAAGTTAAGCAAGTTATAGAAAGAAACAGATAGTAAAACTACACTAGTTGGGGACCTCAACCTCCTCCTCTCAGAACTAGATAAATCTGACCACAAAATAAACAAGAAAGAAGTTAAGGAGATGAACAGAATTTTGGAAAAGTTAGATATGGTTGACCTCTGGAGAACACTGAATGGGGATAGAAGGGAATATACCTTTTTCTCAGAGTTTTATGGCATCTACATAAAAACTGATCATGTACTAGGGCATAAAAACCTCACAATCCAATGCAGAAAGGCAGAAATATTAAATGCATCCTTTTCAGATCATGATGCAATAAAAATTACATGTAATAAAGGGTCATGGAAGACAGACTAAAAATTAATTGGAAACTAAATAATCTAATCCTAAAGAATGAGTCGGTCAAACAACAAATCATAGAAACAATCAATAACTTCATTCAAGAGAATGACAATAATGAGACAACATACCAAAACTTATGGGATGGAGGGAAGTGGTTCTTAGGAGGAGTTTTATATCTCTAAATGCTTACATGAATAAAACAGAAAAAGAAGAGATCAATGAATTGGGCATGCAACTAAAAACCTAGAAAAAGAATGAATTAAAAATTCCCAATTAAATACAAAGTAAGTAATTCTGAAAACCAAAGGAGAGATTAATAAAATTGAAATTAAGAAAACTATTGAACTAATAAATAAAACTAAGAGCTGATTTCTATGAAAAAACCAATAAAATAGATAAACCTTTGGTTAATTTGATTAAAAAAAGAAGAAAACCAAATTACCAGCATCAAAAATGAAAAGGGTGATTTCACCACCAATGAAGAGGAAATCAAAACAATAATTAGGAGCTATTTTGCCCAATTGTTTGCCAATAAATTTGACAATCTTAGTGAAATGGATGAATATTTACAAATTATATAAACTGTACAGATTAACTGAAGAGGAAATAAAATATTTAAATAACCTCATTTCACAAAAAGGCTGCATATATCTGAGAGATGCAGCACAGGTAAAATCTGACAGACTAGGATGACTCCTAAGTTGTGAGACTGAAGGACTTGGTGGATGATTGTAACTCTACAGAAATAAGGAAGGTGGAGGGAGCAGGGAAGGAAAGGTTTACAGAGGAATACAATGAGTTCTGTTTTGGACATCCAATTTGAGATGTCTGAAAGGCAGTTTGAGATACAAAATTGGAGATCAGCAGAGAGATTGGGGCAGGAAAGGTAGAATTGAGAATAACCAGAATAGAGGTGGTAATTAAATCCAAGAGAGTTGATGAGATCAGCAAGAGAAGTAGTATAGAGGGAAAAGAGAAGAAGCCTAGGACAGAACCCTGAGGGTCACTTACATTTAGAGGGAATGATCTGGAGAGGATCCAGTAAAGCAGACAGAAAAGGAGCAGTCAGAAAGGTAGGAAGAGAACCAGGAGAGAAGGGTGTCCCAAAAACCTAGAGATAGGAAAGTATCAAGGAAGAGGGAATGATCGATAATGTCAAAGGCTGAAGACAGAATAAAGATTAAAAACAGGCCATCGGACTTGGAAACTAAGAAATCATTAGTAACTTTGAGAGAGCAGTTTCATTGAATGATAAGGTCAGATGCCAGATTGTAAGGGGTTAAGAAAAAAGTGAGAGGAGAGGTGGTGGAGGCACCCCTATTGTAGATATCACCTTGTCTCTAGGTAATGGACTCAGGATACAAATAGAGACTTTTTTTTAATATGGCCAATGCAGAATATTTTTTTTGTTTGACTATGCACATTTACTACAAGGGTTTTTTTTTATTATTTTTAATGGCAGGAAGGAGGAAAAGCAAGACATTCTATTTTTGTTCATTAAAATAAAATTAAATATTAATATAAAATTTATTTGTTACAAGGTATGTCTCTCTGAGAAAGGAAAGGGAAGGGATATGGGGGAAATCTAGGTGATATAAAAACAAAAACATCAATAAAATATATTTCTAAAAATTGAATGTCCATTGACTAGGGAATGGCTAAACAAAGTGTGGTATCTGAACTTAATGCATCACTACCATACTGTGAAAAAGAATGAACATGATGAATATGCAAAAGCATACAAAGACTTACGTGAATCAATATAAACTGAAGCAAGCACAGCCAGTAGAAAACTATAAACAATTACTGCAATAGTACAAATGGAAGGAATAAAAGGTACAATAATAACAAAATAATCAAAATCAAATGGTGCTGAAAAAGTAAAAAAGAATAAAGTTGGCCCCAAAGAAGAGATATAAGAAGAAACATCCTCCTGCTCCTTTGCAGAGGTAAGTGTTCCATGGTTATGTAATATTGCAAATACTATCAAATTTCTTCAATGTGTAAGTCTTGCTGAATTTTTTTCTCTAACTCCTTTTTTTCCCCTTTTATAAAATTGTTTGTTATATAAGGTGTGACTCTGGAAAGAGGAAGTGGGGTGGCTAAAAAGGGAAACCTGGGTGATGTATAAATACAAAATAACATTAAAATAGATAATTTAAAAAGTAAAGAAAGCTGGAAAAGTAGCTATGAGTCGGTTACAGATGAAGTTGAATGCATAGCTAAGGAATTTGTACTTTACTCTTTAAGAAATATAAAGTCAAAGTTTTTGAGCAAAGGAATAATTTGCTCAGACCCATGCCTCTGAAATGTTATTTTGTCATCTGTGTGGAGGATAGATGGGAGAGTAAAGAGACTGGAAGCAAGGAAGTCAATTAGAAGACTTTATAATAATCCAAACAAGAGATAAGTAGGGCCTGAATTGTCAATCAAGTGAAGAAGCATTGATTAAAAGTACTACATTAGGTTCTGGAGACACAAAGACAAAAATGAGACATTATTTGACCTTAAGTACCATACGTTCTATAAGGGTAGACAACAGGTATACACATAAGCACATATAAAATATTTATAAAATTAATACAAAGTATTTGGGGGGTGGGAAAGAAAAACCAGCAGCTGGGGGATCAAGAAAAAATTTTATTTAGAAAGTGTTATTTGAGCTCACTTTTTAAGGAATCTAGAGATTTTGAGAGGTTGAGGTATACAGGGGCAGTTCATTTTAGGAATGGGAGCCATGTAGAGAGAAAAAAAGAGCCCAAGACAAATCTCTGAGGAATATCCATATTGAAAAGGCAGGAGATGGATGATGATCTAGCAAAGGGGACTGAGAAGGGACAGTCAGGGGAGAACTAGAAGAAAAAAAGTATCGCAGAAGCCAAGGGAAGAAAGTGTATTCAGCAGGAGGGAATGGTCAACAGTGTATAATGCTTCAGGAAGTTCAAGGAGGATGATGACTGTACAAAAGACCATCATTAACTAATATTTATATAAGGGCTTTAATGTTTACAAGGTAATATACATATACATGCTTACACACATATATCTATATACAGTCAATCCTCAACTTTTATGGGGGTAACATTCCTAGAAAATGGCACAAAAGTAAAAAACATGAATGCTGATAAAATGAACTTATGGGAAATAGGGACCTAGGATCCCGCAACCACCAGAAACTGTAATCTTTCACAAGAGATTGCTGAAAATACATTTTTCTGCATATAATTCTTTATTAAAAAAAAACAAAACACTAATTCTGACAATATGCATGATATGCACTTTTCCTAACATAGTAACCATGAAATAACCCATGATATGCAGTATACAAAATAAAATTGGTAACATGCAAAACATTTTTTCTCACTAGTGATTCTCGAGAATTCTGTGATCTTTCATGTTAACATCTCAATTAAAAAATTATTTCAGACAATAGTCACTTTTCATAACCCGTGAAATCTACACTACCATAAATAATATATAGGAAATAAAATTCTTAAAACTGACATAGGTTTAACCTGAATCTTACCTTCCACTGTGTCAGATGGCAGTGTGAGGGCATTGTACTATATGCTATACTACTGTAAACCTCTCTACCATGGCTGCCCTCTGAAAACCAAAGGAGAGGTTGCTGGGACTTTAGTCACTGCTGTCGGAAGACAGAGACCGTCAAGGTCTCAAAATCGCCTCCAATGTTCTGTCCTACACGACTGATGTATGGTGTTAGAGATTGTGAAGGATGTACCAGATTGATGTAATCCATCAGTAATGCTTGCTTCATGAGCCCTTTGATATCCTTAAGGGTGTAGGAGTATGGAAGCGCAGTAGAGGCAAGTTGATATTTAACCTTAAGGCAGCGATTGATGATGGGATCATCAGACTCCATGTCTCTAGCCAGC
Organism: Vombatus ursinus; assembly: GCF_900497805.2. Taxonomy (NCBI): domain Eukaryota; kingdom Metazoa; phylum Chordata; class Mammalia; order Diprotodontia; family Vombatidae; genus Vombatus; species Vombatus ursinus. The sequence continues at coordinate 4,183,481 of NW_020944355.1, read as the reverse complement.
TGGTCAATTAGGACAGCAGTAGCTACAGACATTCTGGCACTAAGTTTATCTAACACCTTTATCTTCTCACTAAGCCGAATTGCTGATTTTGCATACTTGGGTTTAGAGTTTGTCAGTGAAATGGAGGAATCTCTAGATTCCTTAAAAAGTGAGCTCAAATAACACTTTCTAAATAAAATTTTTTCTTGATCCCCCAGCTGCTGGTTTTTCTTTCCCACCCCCCAAATACTTTGTATTAAGGCTCTAAAGGACTTATACTACACTTTGTAGGTGTAATGGAAACATAAAACTTTGGTTGTAAAGGCAAACAAAGAAAATATGCAATAAATGCACAGGAAGCTCTTTGCAATGGTAGGGTGAACAAGACCAGTGAAGAACCTAGTAGGATAGCAGACAAAACTTACACGCTTGGTGCCTCTCATTGTTTTCTCTACTGCACATAGCTGCAAACATACATGACTCCCAACATAAAAGTGAAAATGAGGTTACTAATAAAATCACGTGAATGCTTGGAGTCATGGAAGTTAAATGCGTCAATGCTGAGGATTGACTTTATATAGGTATGTATGTAGAGAAATAGCTATATCTAGACAGATAGAGACACATTCTTTAATCTTCACAGAAGCATTGTGATACCTCAGGTGCTATTGTTATCTCCATTTCACAGATGAGGAAAATGAGGCTGGCAAAGAGCCTTACCAAGGTCCAACAGCTAGTGTCTGTGACAAGATTCAATGCAATTCTTCCTGAATCCACATCAGCTGCCACTTTACCATCTAGCTGCCTCTAGGCAATTAAGAGATGCTGACTTTTGAAGGAGCAACAGAGCCCAGTTAAATGATAGCTTTTAAAGAGATAAGTTGGTGAGGAAGTAGGGGTATAAAATGTAGATGACTGTAAGCCTTTGTCAGTGAAATGGAGGAAAAATATTGGGGGACAGTTTGAGAGGATGGCAAGGTCAAGTGAGAAGGGTGGTTTTATTACTGGTTTGGTTTTTGGTTTGGTTTTTGATTTGGGTTTATAAAAGAATGAAGCAGACCTGGAATTGTTTATAGGCAGTAGGGAAAAAAAAAACAAGCAGATAGGGAGAAATTAGAAATGATAGAAAGAGGGAATGATGGAGAAAATTCTTGGAAGAAACAAGTAAGGATAGGATTGAGAACACATGGAAACTGGCTTTAGTAAGAAAAAAAAGCCAACCAACCTCAGAGACAGGAGGAAATCATGGAAGGCCAGGTGGAAGACATAAAGCAATTTTTTAGGTATGAATACAGAAGAAGAGTGAGCTCATAGCAGCATAGTAGTAGTAGTAGTAGTAATATGGTATATATGGCTCTCTCCTTAAAGAGGGCTTGTGGAATAGAAATTGATGGCTTGAAGAGAGAAAAGATGGTTTGGATTTATCAGTGATGAGAGTGGACTAGAAGTCAATTAAGGAAGGATACAATTTTTTTTCATGAAGCAGAGAGCACCCAAGGGGTAGTAGATAATATAAATTCTCAAAGAATTCAGTGAGCTGCTGTGACCTCCTCCAACAGTATTTAGCAGCTCAGCAGCATGAACAGAGAAGGTAGTTGCTTGAGGTGATTGAGTGTCAAGGTTTGGCAGGATATGAACAGTTGTAGAATATGGGGACAAGAGAGGCAGTGGTGGAAAACACTATATATATTTGAGCAGGTGAAAGATAGGGTCAAGGCTGTAAAGAGATCAAAGAGAGACCAGGGCAAAGTAATTTGGTTGAGAGAAAAACGTACTGTTGGAGAATCACATTAGCTTTTGTGTTTGCCACATCACACTGCTAATAGTTGAACTTGCAGTCAACTAAAACCTTTGGATTTTTTTTTTTTTTTAGTACAAATGCTGTATAACCATGCCTTCCTCATCTTGTACTTGTGAAGTTGGGTTTTTTGGTACCTAAGTGTGACACTATATTTATCCCTAATAAATTTCACCTTATTAGATTATGACCAATGCTCTAGCTGGTCAAGATGTCTTCAAATCCCTACTATGTCTCAAGTATGCAATGTATACCTTCCAGCATTGTATAATATGAAAACTTTGAGGAACATGCCACCTATGCCATCATCCAAACTATTCATAAAATGTTAAACCACACAGATCCTTGAGGTAATGCCATTAAAGACTTCCTGCCATGATGATATTGAACCATTAACAACTATTCTTTGAGTCTAGTTTTCCAATCAGTTCTAAATCCTTCTAATTGTATTTGTCTGCTCTACACTTCTCCATTCACAAAATAGCTTTGTGGAAATCCGAATAACCTATCCACAGCATTTCCCTCCACAACTACTTTAGTAATCTTGTCGAAAATAGAAATGAGGTCAGTTTGACATGACTCGCTCTTGAGGAAGCCATACTGACTATAATCGCTGCTTCCCTTTCTAGATGTTTACCGAACATCTCTTTAATGGTCTCTCTGGAATTTTCCCAGGACTTACAGTCAAGCAGGCTGGCCTATAATTTGGAGACTCTATTCTCATCGCTTTTTAAAAAATCAGGACATGTGGCTTTCTCCAATCTTGTGGTAACTCTCAAATTTTCCACAATCTTTCCAATATGGCTGACAATCACATAAGCCAGTTCTTTGAGTATCTGGGGATGTGGTTCATGGAGAGCAGGTGATATGATTGCATCAAGGACAATAAACTGCTCTCCTGTCATCTCCAAACTTAAGTAAAGTCTCTGTTCACTATTGTTTTTCTGATATTTCCAGTGCAAAGGCAGAGAAAATGGAAGGCAAATAAGAATGGAGCGGCACGTTCCCCTCTCCATTGTCAGTTATCATTTTCCCATTCACTTCAAGGAAAGGTCTTGTCCCTTCTTTTGATTCTCCTTTTAGTCCCAATAAAGCTTTTTAAAAATTCCTTTTTGGTTTTCCTAGCTTCCCTTGCCAGGCAGCTGATTCTGAGCTTTAATATCCCTTACACTATTTCACAAGACCATGCTAAGATTTCACATTGATCCTCAATTAGCTGGCCTTACTTCCATCTTCTCTATATCTCTCATTCTTCCTAAAGTGACTTCATCTGTAAGATTTTACTCTCTCTTTACTACCTACCTTCCCTCTGCACTCTCGGAAATCTGTTTTCCCCAAATCTATGTGCAATTCAGACTATGGCCACATGTCTTCTTCCTCTTCTTTATCACAAACCCTAGGAGGAAGTGGTTACTTTCATACTCACCATGTGACCAGTTCCTCCCTGCTTGTGAGAATCAAATCTACAAAATAATTTCCCCTGGGTGGTCCTTCCTCCTTTTTTTTTTAAATGTGAGGCAATTGGGGCTAAGTGACTTGCCCAGAGTCACAGCTGGTAAGTGTTATGTGTCTGAGGCTGGATTTGAACTCAGGTCCTCCTGACTCCAAGGTCAGTGCTCTATCCACTGCATCACCTAGGTGCTCCAGTTCCTCCTCCTTTTGAAGGAGGAAATTATCACTAGGGCAAATAAAAAGTTATTAGCTGGTCTGCTTTTGGTAGATAGAGAGTTCCCACATTTGTCTGGAAAGCTGAAATCTCCCATCACTAATCTATTATGTCTCGGTGTCAGGCTTGTGATATTTCCCAAACTATTTATCCAGAGCTTCTTTCTGTCACAGTGGTTCTATAGTATACTACAAAGACCAAACCTCTTCTGTTTATTTCTCCACTGCCTTGCACCCAAATATTCCCTATCATATTTCCCCCTTTGGTTCCTGCATTTCCTCATGTGTATAATTTCTTAATATGTAATATTATCTGACTCCTTTCTCTTATGTCTCCTATTCCTATTGGGTAAGGTAGGGTAGTATGGAGCCATAGTCTAATCATAGGTTTCATGTCAAGCCTCAGTGATCTCTGAAGATAAATTTGTCTCCTTGGGTTAAAAAAAAAAAAGTCTAGCTCCTCTTGCTTCTTGGTTAAACTTTGGGCATTTGTGAATAGACATTTGAATCCATGGGTTTTATTTGGATTTTTTCACAACACTTTGTGGATGACTCAGCTGCTATTTTCCCCCCTTCATTTTAGCCAGTCTCTATGGTATCTACCTTAGAGGATATACATGGGCAGATTCCTTCCTCACCCCCACCCCACCCCCTCCCCGCCAATCTCTTTTAGTTTAAAGCGCTTTTGATTAGATTTGGAAGACACTTGGCCAATAAATACATTCCTAGCAATCTTTGTTCCCTTTGGCCTTGAATCTGTTATCCTAATAATCCTGATGTGCTCTGCCTTGGTCATATATAGTACTGTGTCTAGTTCTGAGGAGCACATCTTGAGAAGGGACATTGATAAATAGGACTGCAAGTATGGTTGCAAAATTCATAGTATCCAAGAAATAATAGGAGATAATTTAAAAAAAAATAAAACTTTCAGAGGAATGGCAAGAATGATGATAATCTTGAAATATTTGACAGGTCTTCATGTAGAAGAGGGATTAGATTTATTTTCCCTGATGCAGTAATAGGGCCAATGGGTCAATTACAAGGAGAAGGATCTTACTTTACACCAAGGACAATGTCCTAATAATTAGATGTATCTAATAATGGAATGGACTTAGGGCAGTTTGTTGTGCAATAAACACAAAGATCAAATTTAAATAGCACTTTAAAGGGTGCAAAGCAGTGTGTGTGTGTGCGTGCGTGCGTGCGTGTGTGTGTGTGTGTGTGTGTGTGTGTGTGTGTAAAATCATTTATCGTGAAACAGTGACTGGCCACGAGGAAGGAAAATGGGTACAAATTCCACCTCTAGTACTTACTTGATTTGTAACCACTTAACTTGCACAAATGGCTTAACCTCTCTGGGTCTGTTTCATCATCTAAAAAAAATGGGGCACTAATACCTTTATTACTTATCTTACAGGGTTGTTAAGAGACTATAATGGGACAATGTATGTAAAATTTTCAGGGCTTTGAAGTGTTATAAAAATGTCAATTATAATTATCGGGGGAGACAGAAATTTCCTTTTCACTGGAGGTAAACACAGAAACAGAGAGTGAATTACTACTGGCTGTGGATATTGTAAAGGGTTTACAATCTGGATGGACATCTGAAGCGTCTCCTACGTATGAAACTGAGGCTCAGACTTGAATTCTTCGGCAATATATCTCTCATATCCATCCCATCTTTTCCATTCTCATTTTCAGTAGCCTCATTCAAGCCCTGTTTATTTAACACCTTGACTATTGGTCTCCCACACTCCAATCTTTCTGCGCTCTAGTCCATTTCATTGCCTATAAATGGAAGTCCAAACACCTGATGCGGGCATTTCTCTCTCTACCATCTGGCCCTCATGCATCTTTCCAGTCTCAGTTCCTACTATTCTCCTTTGTTGCCTAGGCTCCCAACAGTTGGGATTACTTACATTTCACAAATACACCTTGGGATTTCCTATTTCTGTTCCTTCACTTAAGTTGTTCCTTGTTCCTAGAATGCCCTTCCCATCATTTCTCTCATTTCAAAATCCGAGCCATCCTTCAAGGCCCAAATTCAATATCATACTACCTTCATGGAGCTTCCCACTGATTTCCCCTATCAGAAATATAGGTTTCTGTTCACCACTGCCTCTTTCTCATACTCCTGCAGAACTCTGTACTACTCTTATTCAATGTAGTCTTTCTAATTTTATTATAATTATTCTTGAGAATGTCCTATTGCCCTTGCTAGCTCCTTGAGGGAAAGGATTGTGTCTTATTCAGCTTCCTACCTACCCACACAAAAAATAGTAGAAACCCTTGAATATGTTAGATATAGAATATTATCAACAATTTTTTGATAAGGCCATAACAACATTCTTGCCAGACAGCCCTCACATACCATCATACAGATTTTGTGTCAGAAGGTCCTCTGAGATCTGCTCGACTCCTCTTCATTTTATAGATGATGAACCTGAAACCAAGAAAGGTTAAGAGTGATTTATAGAAGATTCTACAGGTAATAAGTACAAGATCAGGATTCAAACTCAGGTCCCCTGACTTAAAATCCAGTGCTGCCTCAGCTCTGCATGTGGGTATACATGAGTGTAAAAACAACTGAAGTAGCACAGTGGAAGGTATGGTTTCAAGGTCTGTTTCTAACATAAATTGGGTGTATAAGTCATTCAATCTCTTAATGCCCTAGGCAATTCTCTAAGACGTAGGAACTTCTAGTTTATGTTTATTTATATCAGTAAAGAAAGTTTCCACATGAGGAATTGACCATAGAAATGAAATCCCATATCCAGACCAAAAAATTAACATGTGAATGTCTGTTAGAAAATGACAAAAGCCTTCACATCTTGCACTATCTCTACTAAATAATGGCACTCACAAAAACACACCAATTTTCCTTTTCCTTGTCTATGTTCCAACTAGAAACTGTACCACACTCTCTAGCTTCTTGAATTTGTCTTGTTTATGATCTTATTAAAATGTCAAAAATAATTAAATACTGCAAGACCAGAAAATAGCAAATTATCGTATGTGTTATGAAATGCCAACATTCTACAAATTAAAACTAAACAGCACCTGGTTTATATAGAGCTTCCTGCTTTATTAAAAGGCCTGTGTATTTTTTTTTAATCTACCATGCTATGTTCTTTTTTATATCTTTTCAACACTCTCGCAAGTGTTTTTCCAGGGAGGTAAAAGTATTGAAGCCCAATTATCTTTTAAAAAAATTATAACAAGGAAATACTTGGGGACACAAAGCTGTTGAAGGAAAAAGACTACTTTGAAGCTCTATTATATCTGTGTTAGAAATTATACAGAATTACCGCCATTGAAGATTGGCAAAGCTTATTAAGTATCTCTAAAGAAGCAATAGCACCCATTCATTTCAATCTTAAAATGTCATTTAAATTCCCGCAGAAATTCTTGTGATCTTTGGATCAGGAAGAAATGAAGGGGGGGGCAGGGTAGGGGTATTTCACCAAGCTGACCTTGAACCTATCTCTCAGAAACATAATTTTACTTTCATAGGAAACAGTTTCACTCTCCTGAGGGTGGATCCACCATATGGTGGATCTTCTCAGTGTCTCTGATCAAACAGCCAGGGCAAGTCCTAATGGAAACAAGGCTAAGAATTACCTATATCTTTCTCCTCTCCTTTCCTCTCCTCTTCCCCGCCTCTCCTCTGCTTTCTCTCTCTCTCTCTCTCTCTCTCTCTCTCTCTCTCACACACACACACACACACACACACACTCATACAAACACACACACACACATACACACACACACAACTTCACAGCAGCTTATCATTGAAAGCTGGCAGTATTTTCTCAGGAATGATATACTTTCTCAAAGAGTCAAGACTCTGGCTAGAAATCAGTTGGCTTAGATTCAACCCAAGGAAAACAGATTAGACTGGCTGGTGCAGCCAAGTATTTGCAGTGATCTAGTCAATATTATCTTGTATTTCATTCAGTTGGAGACATACATATGACCAGTTGAGAAAGTATGAAAAATTTCTGAGTCCAGCTTGCTGCATCATTGACACAAGAGTCTCAAATAACATAAAATACAGAAAATTCTTTGGCACCTAAGTTTGTGCTGTGTCTAAATTACCATGGCAAACAATACAGGGCTTGGGTTTCAGATATATCATTGATGCTACAATAAAGTACAGTTTCCCTTCTGTCAATTCTCTTCCACTTCTTACTACCCATACTGTTGCCCACAACCCCTTACCCTTAAATACACACACAAGAAAAACTTGATCATATTCAAGTCAGAGATATTTTGCCTGTGTCTTTGTAATGCTAAATATCTGAACAAAAGCTGAAAAATGCAGCTAATCACATTCAAATATTTAACTCCCTTATTGAGGTCTCAAGGGGGAATGGAATTGACCAAGGAGCCACAGCATTTTACAGGAAGAAGTGGGATTAGGATTCAGGTCTCCTGTCTCCCAGTCTCATGTTCCTTCTACTATACCAAATAAATCTTGTTCTTTAATTATTCCAAGTCAAGTTTGGTCCTCTCTTTTAGCATTGTATATATGTTTGTTATTAAATTTATACTATTTACCTAATGTTGAATGCTAATTCATAGCAATCACAGACTAGAGCGGGAAGGGTCCTTAGATCTCATCTCTGAAACGGAGTTTCATATTTGGAGTCAGATGGCTTAAATTAGAATTATTTTTATTTTATATTTTTATTTTTAATGTATCATCTTTATTTCTAAACCTATTCCTCTTTTCTCCTCTACTCGAAGGACATTCATTAAAACAAAAAATAAAAGGATTAATAATTTTATCAGTGCAGGTACTCTTGGTGATGTAGGTCACAGTTTTTTTATTCTTAATTTGATGGGTTAATGAATCCCTTTAGTCAACAAAAAAATCATCACCTGATGACCAGCTTTCTGATGGTGATGAGCCCCTCTGAACTTAATCAGTCTGGTCTTTAGATAACATCCATCTGATTTGATACCATGCCCATAATCATGCCTTTCTAGCTTGGCTTTGCTTGTAGCAAAGCTTGTGCTCTGCAGGCGCAGACTTTGAGAGCCCAGAGTAACCTTCACACCACGTGGAGTGTGGAAGTAGAACTTTGGCGGAATGTGTGTGTCTTCTAAAACATCCTTAATTCCCTTGACTGCTCACGCCCTCTTTTCTGACCTCGTCTGCTCATAACAGGTCCTGTCATTTGGCCTCATGCATTAATCCTATACTTCCTTTAGATTTTTTTTTAAAATAAGTATATCAATTAGGAGTCATTATACCTTCCCAGAATGTCAAGCTGATACCATGTCTATTACAATGAAGCTTATTACATATTTAGTAACCTATATTTGTGCTGATGCTTTCTATTCATCACATGTTATATTAAGTCATCTAATTCTCCGCCTTTTTCAGTGCTATGCCACTTCTTATTGGATATCTTTTCATCCTCAACATACCCACTTACAACTATATGCCATCTGCTATTGGGTTTGAATAAAGTGATTAATGCAGCAGAAAAAATAACAAACACAAAATTAGTTTTAAGACTCTCTTTTTCATAATCTTTAAATCATTAAGTTGAACAGATTTCACAGATATTTACACCAGGACATTAATTGACAATCTGTTAACCTTGGCCATTAATTAATCCTCTAGCTTTAGAGGGATGCAACGATTACATATTGATCCCTGGGATCATTATTCTTGCATGACATAAATTTGAATGATGTTGCAGCATCAAGCTGAGTAAATTACAAGTGTTCCTTAATGTTTGGAATCTAGGAGCGGCCTTGGTTAGCCTAAAAGAGTTCCTGTGTGCAACCTTATCTCACTTTTCCTCATAATTTCTTTTCAAGCATTGTTATTCAATCATCTTAAAGCGTTTTGTATTTAATAAACTATCCTAGATGCATGTCATTTAAGACATGAATTATTAACTTAGGTTGTGACTATGTCCCCCCAATCTAGTTAGAATGTTTTGTTTAGTTTTTAAGGCAAACAAGATCATTCATTGTCTTACTGATTGTACACATGGGCACAAGTGAAAACAAAAACATTCACTCACTCATTTAACTACTTTGAAACAACCATATGTTTGATGAAAATGTCCAATTAATTGTTCAAACTCAGTTTTTCTTAACATACTTACAAAGCCTTGAAGTTCTGGTCTGGGCTCCAGCAATACCTAATTATTTCCCCCTTGGGCACTAATCTTGGGGTAGCCTGATTTTCTTATTGGTTGCCCCATACTGACAATATGCATGACAACATTTTCTACAACTTGTTCAAGGTTCCTTGGTAAAGTAGAGTATGGAAAATCTCAACTGTAGAAAGCAGTCACATTTCTCACTTCCATTTTCTGGCTGTGTGTTTATTTTTTCGGGGAGCTTTTTGAGGGCACAGACTTTACATCCCCAGTGCCCAGCATAGGGCCAGACACATAACAGTTGTTAAGTAAATGTTTGCCGAATAGATTTGCAGCAGCCTATACATAAGTCATCTAAGAAAGGTAGTTCTCTAAATAATTTCTCATTTTCTTGTTCCATACTTTTTTTTTCATAAAACAAAATATAAATGGAAATATTTATAAGTCGAAACAGAAAACGGCACATACTAAGTAAAAGGTTGTGTTTCCTTTAAAGTTTCTTTCCAATATGCTAACGTTTCAATATGATAATCTGCCTTACAATATAACACAAGCTGAGGTGCACAGGGAGTTAATAAAGTAGAAAGAGTCAACATGCTGTCAATAGGATTAAGTTCCTTAGCCCAGAAAAAAAAATCCCCTAAAACCCCCGTTGTATGTCTCCTAACCAATGCTCAGAATAGTTAATAAATGGACAAGGGAGGAAAGGGCTGGATTCCCTTGGGGAAGGGCTATAAGAAGCTGACTTGTCTCATGTCAATTTGCAGATAAAAGGAAATCATTCTCTCAGCATACATCTTATGATGGAATCAGTCAACCTCTATCTATGTACACTCCACGCCAAAGAGAAAACACAAACTCACTCCATAAAAACAGAAAACAAAAAACTGTATATGCATATAATATACATGTGTTATATATACATATAACATGTGTTTCATATATATACATATATTCAATACCCATATCTTTTTATTTTGCATCAAAACCTGTAAAACAAATATTGACTAGGCAAGGTACTTTATTTTCGAAAAATTTTACAGATACGTTTTGTTTTCACACAATAGACATTTCCCCCTGAAAAAGCAAATCACCTCCCACAAAGCACATTTTCCTCCAAAGCCAAATTAAATCACCTGGTAAAATGATTGTTACTGATAACACATGCCATTCTCCAATTACCTAGTTTACCAAATATTAATGGAAAGGAAGGTGCTCAAAATGTACCCCAAAGTGACATACCCTGCAAATCTGTACTTAACCATTAATGAAAAAAGATGAATGTTCAATAAATAAGAGCGGTTCAAAGCATTCCTAGAAAGAAAACCAGAACTGGCTTGAACAAATTATTTGCTTTTGGAACAGCTCAGACAATAGAAACACTATTGTGTGTGAAAGTAAAAGGTAGACAAATACAGAAATCAAGGTCAACAACGACAAACTAACAGTAGAGAAACCATTAAGAGATTTCTTTTTACAAGTACACAAGCAGACAAGGATGACAACAGAAGGCAAAGAGAAGTGACCGTGAAGAAACAGGCTTGAAACATCATGGACTAGACATCCCAACACTATGCCTTCGGGGGAAGCAATGCCTTTGTGAGACGAAATCGCAAAATGGGACAGGGGAAGACGATGGGGGAAACGTGATGCTCTCTAATCAAATCCAACACTTGCAATGAAGGGGAAATAACCGCTTAATAGGAGAAGCAGGAGAGACTCAGTACAATAGGCTCGCAGAAAGAAGAGAGGTTGCAGGAGAATAGGTGAGGAGGCAAAGGGAAGGTCTGAGAAAGAAGGAAAGAAAGAAGAAAATCTCCTTTAAGTTGTGAGAAGAGGTATCACTGATGGATACTCTAACTGGGGAAGAAAGATAGTATAAAAAGGAAGATGGCAACTTTATAATGGCTATAATTTGTAGGGATTTGGTCCTTAGAGAGACCACTCATCCTTCCTCAGGAGAAAGGGAATGAGAGTTCCTGGAGGCAACTGACACCCAGAAGAGTGAGAGGGCATGGACCCAAGGAGATTTAATGGCAAATGGGAAAAATGACCATGAGGAGGGCAAAGGTTAATAATTAACTATACAACTAAACAATATCCTCTCTATGACCCTACAAGAATGGATACTTCCAGGAGTGAGGCACAACAGAAAAGGGGAACCAAAAGGCACAATCAACAAGGCAATAACCTAGAAATTGTTTATAACGGGGAATTCAAAATTGGTACCTGAGAAGCTTTAATTCCATGAAGAGCACAGAGATTAAAGAACTACTGAATAAAAGCCATGAATGAAAGAATAAAAGTCTAGAACAGATAGAAAAAGATTATAACTCGTATTTCATTATCGATGATTTTGACATTTTTTTCAGATAGCTATTATTAGTATTTCTTCTTTTGAAAATGGTTAGTTCCTAGCTCATGACCATTTATTTGTCTACATTTTTTTTTGGTGAGGCAATCAGGGTTAAGTGACTTGCCCAGGGTCACACAGGTAGTAAGTGTCAAGTGTCTGAGGCCGGAATTGAACTCAGGTCCTTCTGGTTCCAAGGCCACAGCTCTATCCGCTGCGCAAGCTAGCTGCCCCTATTTGTCTACATTTTAAAATAATCTCTTCTATCCAATATTTGTTTACGGATTCTTCCCCACAATTATGAAAAGTGAAATAGTCATTTAGAATCTATTTGGGCATATAATATAATAAGTTGTTTTAAATAGATTTTCTACCAGATTTCCATCCAGGTTTATTTGGCAATTGAATAGAGAACCTCACTTACTTATAGTTTGTATTTTTAGGAAGAATGAACAGAAGTCTGCTGGATATTTGCTTCAATATATTGATTATTTAACCTCTTGTACTGATCTGCTAGCACTCTCCAACATCAAGTAATTTTGATACTTACTACTTTGAAAGATCATTTGAAATTTGGTAAGGTCAAGACATCACTATTTCTACTTTTTTCAGTATTACCTTAATATTCTTGACTTTTTAGTCCCTACATGAATAGTTATTGTTCTATCTAATTCTTAAAAAACTTATCTCCTTGGTTTTGACTGGTATAATACTAAATCTATACATTAATTTGGGCAATACGATTTTTTATTATATTGACATGGCCCAGTCACGAACATTAAATATCTCTCCAATTATTTAGGTGATCCGCTATTTGTGTGAAAATTGTTTTTTAGTTAAATAAGTCTTGTACAGAGCTAAGGAAGATAACTTCTAGATATTAATTGCATTTTGTTGATATTTTAAATGGAATTTCTCTTTCTACTTCTTCCTTGTGATTTTTGTTAGGAATATGCAGAAATGTTTTTGATTTTATGGATTTCATACCCTGATACTTGACTATTGTCTTGTTTCATTTTTAAAATTCTTTTTGGTCCTCTAATTAAACCATCATTTCATTCACAAATTTCCCATCTTTACAGAATGAGAGTCATCACATTAATCAAGGCCATCCTCAATAAGGTTATTAATAGGAAATAGGCAGGCTTTCTCAATCCATGTTTACAATGTACCACATTTTTAATGGAAAGATGCAGAAAATATAACATTCTATTTTACTTACGTTTATTGATTATGAACAAGCATTTCTTTTAGTAGAACAACATTCAGTAGAGGCTGGCTCTTTTATCATAAAGTGTTTTCCATCCATCCATCAAAATCATATCCAGTATTCCTTGGAATATATAACAACAGAAATAATCCTGTTGAATGATTCTGCAATCATGACTGCAAGAATATCAGTTGATGCATAAGATAAGGAGGTGTATATTCACCAGAAGTATTTACCATAGTGAGGGAGGAGATCCTAGTTGAGGTAGAATCCCCTGTGGATAGTGAGGTCCTCCAGATCCTCCTGTGTGCAGATGACATTGTGCTTATTACATCAAGCTCCAGAACAATGCAGAGCCTCCTGAGAGAGATCTGTAATCACTCAAAGGAATAGGACTTGTCCATCTACACAGGGAAAGCCAAGTAGATAAACAATATTTGTTGCCCAGATTTCAACAATCATTTGGATGTAAACACTATAGATCTTGTTTGTCTATCCCAAATTGACTGACAATAGAAATGATGAACAAGTCAGGCCCAAGGTTTAAGCAGGAGAGGAAATCATATAGGACTATCTTCAGGAAAACGCAAAACTTTTTTACTGACTCTAAGCTTCCCACTCAAGAACAATCCTGTCTTCTTAAAACCAACATTTCACTGGAGTTACTAAATGACAACAAAACATAACCTACAATGGCCTCTGAAGAACTAAAAATGAGCTTCACATGGAGGGCGATGGATGGGTTTATGGTGGGCATAAGCAGGCTGCAATATACGGTATAAACCATAAAGGACTCTGAAGAACAAAAGTAAAAGAAATCACTAAGGAATTGTATGATGGGAAGAGAGGATGAATTGATCTCATGGCAAGAACGAAAGCTAGGCCTGGGAGACTCCTCTTCCTGAGTTCAAAACTGGTGTCAGACACCTACTAGCTGTGTGACCCTGGGCAAGTCACTCAACCATGTTTGTCTCAGTTTCCTCATCTGTAAAATGAGCTGGAGAAGGAAATAGCAAACCACTATAGTATCTTTGCCAAGAAAACACCAAATGAGGTCACAAGGAGTCTGACATGACTGAAAAACTACTGAACAACAACACTCCTGTGGTATGCTTACGGGATGACATAGACAAAATATGCACAGGATGGGCAAAGATGGGTCACAATATGCATCACTGGACAGAACTTCCAAATGAATGAAATCACAGATTTATTTGAGATTTTTTTTTTCTTTCCTTTGCTTATGCTCATTTTATCTTGCCTTACTACAGTAGCATGAATGACAGGGATTTGGGTTCCTAATGCTATGTGAATTAATAATGGATACAGTCCCTTCAATTCTATGCTTTTTAGCATTTTAAAACATAAATAAATGCTGTATTTTGTTGAACGCTTTTTCTGCCCATACTGTTAAAATCGTAGAGACAGCGTTGTATAGTGAATAGAGGACAGCACTTGCAGTCATGAAAGTTTAAGGTTTAAAGGCCAGATTTCTTTCTTAACACCCATACCTTAAACCCAAATCACTCTGGCTCTCAGTGACTGCCCAACAATAGATCCCAGCCCAAGCCCATGGGGTCATTGTTTGGACCCTGATTTCTCAGAGTGAATGTAAATAGCAATTGTTTCTGTTTTGGCCAGAAACCCTGAGGCTCTTCCCCTCTCAGACTGATATTTATTTTTTACTCAGTAGAAAAGGCTATTCTTTGCCTCATCTCTTACCTATCCTTAATCACTGAATGGGCATCGCCTCAAACTGAGACCTGAGAAAGAGCTTAGCTTAAAAAGGCCAAGGTCTCCCACTGCATCTGAGGCCATCTCTAATCATCCTGCTCTATATCTTGCCACTGGGCCCACATGGCTCCAGAGGAGACAGTGAGGCTGGTGATTTTGCAAAGCCCTCCCTCATCTAAATCCAAATCACCTGCAATTCATGGTATCACCTCCCTGATGTCATGGTCCTCTTGGAGAATGAAGGACAAACATCGACCTGCGATGGATGCAGATTCATAATGAAGTAGATGGAGGAGTCACTGTAGAGAATTCCTTAATGTCATCAGTCCAATGTTGTACAGAAGCCCAAAAGGCCAACAACATGCTGAACGTTATCAGGAAAAATATTGAAAAAGGACAGAAAACATTTTCCTTTATGGTCTAGTAGAAAAATAAGGGACTTGAAGTCTGAAGAACAGGTTTCTAACCTTGTTTCTACCACTTATTAGCTATAAGACCTTAAGCAATTCATTTAAATGCTCTGAACCTCAGTTTTAGTAAACTTGGGGAAATAACATTTATCCTACCCACCACAAAAGGCTAATGCAAAGAAAACTCTTCAGAAAGTGTAAGGCACTGTATAAATGTGTCATCATTATTATTATAGAAATATGTGTACCCTTACCTGGATGTCTGGATTAGGTTAGTTTTGTCATCAAATCAAAAAAAAAAATCTGATAAAAGCTCTAGAAGGTAAAGAGAAAGCCACTGGAAATGACCACAGAGATGGAAAGGATGTAGCATGAAGATGGAGTTAAGAAATCAGAACATTTTAACCTGCAATGATGAAAGCTGAAAGGTCATGGTCTAAAATCTATGAAGTTATAAAAGACACACGTAAGGAAAACACAGAACTATTTATCAAATTGTGACATGGTAGAAATAGGGACCTACCCCTTGAAAGTTGGAAGAGGCATATTTAGGAAAATAAAAGGAAATACTGGTTTAAATGTGGTACACACTAGAGATATGGAATCAATTTAAAAGTTTATATAAACTCAGGAATGATAGCTCAACCATAGGACACTGGGCTTTTCTTTGGGTGGATCTGGCATAAAAGGTAAACTTCAAAATAATTTCATAGACTTTGAAATGGAAAGTACTTGACCTTTCACTAGAATTAATATTTACTGTGTTTGTCTCCGTCACTCACTTTTTCCCAACTCAGTGGGTCCCTGTGTCCATATTCTCTATATTGAGTACAACAAGAATTATTTTATCCCTTTCTAGGTAAAGCTTGCGATGAATTGGGAAAAAAAAAGAACTTTTATAACAGGTTTGATTTCCTGGGTATTCCTGTGCAAACTCTTAACAAATTTTAAGCCATAGCTATAAAAAGATCATATCTGGAAAAGGTCCTGAAAAGAGTAACCAAGAAGAATAAAGTGTTGAGAAATAGTTCTTGCATGGAAAACCTAAAGGATTTAGAGTTAACTGGAAGCCAGGACAATGGGGAAATAGAATAGTTTTCTATTGCATGAATGGATTTTGATTAAATGTTGTTGAACAGCTGCTCTCTTTCCACTGAGGGAATGACCTTCACCTATATAGTACAAGTGATTGAGGTTAGGCATTAGAAAGAGCCTCCCTGACTGTAAGGACTGTGAAATACAGGAACATGCTACCAAGGGTAATTGGGGAATCTTCTTCTTAAGATATTTTTAAGGTGGAAGAAAACAATTTTTTGTGGTTTTCTGTGTCTGGGATACTTCAAGTTCAGTTGTGTCTTAAGTTTGGGAGATCGGGTGGTGGGAGAGGGTGGTGTAAAGATGTCTTGAGAACTCTTTCAGCCCTGCTAATTTAATAATTCCAAATTTTAAAAAAACACTCTAGATACTTTAAACAAAAAAAGGGAAAGCTTTTTCCTATTAGTAAAACAGATTAATGCTGAAATACATCAAATTACAGTAGACCATTACTTTAAATCTCCTATAACTAGAGAACATTTCTTGGTAAATTTGCCCTATATTCTTTTACTACAGCAAAGCTTTAGAAAAATCCTCCGTTCAAATTTATTTTTAATCATAGCCAGATGCACCCAAACAAAGATAATTCCAGGTTCTCTTTTATCCTCATAAACAGTGTAAAAGAATCAAATTGTATAGTGTGGTTATATACAAGAGCATATCAAATGACTCCAAGGCATATTTCAACCTGGATCACCCAGAAGACAATGTTAAATGATCTGTATTTCTCAGTAAGCTAGCCACAAATGCAATACCTCACTAGCTAGCACCAGTGGGTTTGGGCACCACTGTTGCATTACAGCTTAGTCAATCTTCACTTCGTCAATTATTCAGATCTTCTACCCTCTTCATAGTTTCCCTGAAAGTAGAGTTTTCTCCCTGTATAATTTCGTGCTCCTTCCCATTAAGCATTCATTTGGTGAGTGAGAAATATGTGAACTATCCCTAAGTCCCACAGAGAAATAGAGGAAAATGAACTTCAATTTTCTTATAAATTTGGTTTAGCTATGCAACCACCAAAGGTAGCCAGCTTAACTACAGAAATGAGTTCAAAATGAGGATGTCGTGAAGGAAGAGGAAATTTAGGACAGATTCCCACCTCATCCCACCCCCAAATCCCAGTCATTTGATGATTATAAAATGGTGTTTCCTGGGGGAAAAGACAAAGCTCTCTCTCTGTATAAAATTAATATGGTACATTTGCTTTTCTGCCCTGTATCATCATCAAGAGTAATCCTTTATTCTGGAATGCTGAGTTTTAGCTGAAAAATATCTTTTTAATACTGGTTTCATGCTGAGAATTTATTCCTGATTCGGCCATTAGTTACTGCCTACTTAACAGTCCCAGAAAATCTCAGGAAGATAAAAAGCACACAGTGTCCAGTAGAAACAAGAAACAGAGGGATGAAAGAGATACCAATTTATTCATTCTTGTAATTATTTGAGCTAAATTTAAGGTAGTTCTGTCAGAGGAAGAATCAAAGAGAAAAGGTTGAAATAATTATGAGGCCAATGATTTTTTAAGTTAATTTTTCTAAGAAAGCAGAGAGGCTTATACAACCCACTAATGGCAATATCCTGTTAGGAGAACTAATAATCACTAAAAAGAATACATTAAGTTGATACAGTACCATTTTTGAGGAGGTCAAAATGCTTCAAAGGTAGTAGTCTTATAATTTTCTATTTAGTAGCAAAAGATCATGAGTTATTATCCCCATTTAAGAGATAATTCATGAGAAACTCATTGACTTCTCTAAATTTATCAAATTAAAGCGAAGCCTCCATTAAACAGAACATTCAATTACTTGGATTCTCCTTTCCATACTCAATTATCAGGTTAACAAAAAAGAAAGAAAGAAAGAAAGAAAGAACAAAAATATCAAGGATTTTGTTTTTCTTGAAAGTAATTTCCAGGGTATAAACCAATGTCAGCACACATTGAACCTAAATCACCTACCCCTACTTTTACATCAAAGAATAATGTGTGCCACGGTGGGGGAAAACCCCCAAAAAACTGGACTTGGGGTCCTGCTAAAGCGGGGTTCAAAATCTGTTTCTGATACTGACCATCTGTGGACCCCTGGGTAAGTCATTTTATTTCTTTAAGATATTTTCCTCATCAGTAAAATGGGAATAATAATATCTATAGCATCTACCTGACAAGATTGACGAGAGGATGAATAAGATAATTAATGCCAAGAAAATGCTTTGTAAACCTTAAAACCCTTTCTAAATGTCATTTAGGACTGGTATTAATAGTAGGAATATAAGATTTTAAGTTCCTTGAGAGTAAGTGATTTCTTGCACAGATCCGTAAATGTATTAGGAACATCTAGTAGTTAATGCCTAAGTGAGCAACAGTTTCTTATGAAAATAACAATATTTGTAATACTGATCTGACAGAGTACTTGTTACTGGTTTTTTTGTTACATATCCAT
Organism: Vombatus ursinus; assembly: GCF_900497805.2. Lineage (NCBI taxonomy): Eukaryota > Metazoa > Chordata > Mammalia > Diprotodontia > Vombatidae > Vombatus > Vombatus ursinus. The sequence continues at coordinate 4,164,674 of NW_020944355.1, read as the reverse complement.
AGTTTCATCACCTAGGGAAAGGTCAATATGGAAAACATGCCCCTTAGAAAGTTTAGGGCAGTTTCATCTTGAGCCTACCGACAGCGTACCACCCCTCACCAATGCCAAGCAGCAATTTCTCAGTATCCTATAGTCTTTAGACCCCATCACAACCCCACCCCGATCACTGCCTTGTCATGCAGGAGGGGCTTGCATAGCTCAATGGAATTATAAGCTATGCAGTGTAGCATTACCCATGATGGACATACTCATGGTAGGGAGTTCTGACAAAAGGTGATCCACTGGAGAAGGAAATGGCAAACCAAGAAAACCTCAAATGGGGGTCACAAAAAAGTTGGACATGACTGAAATGACCAAACAACAAAAAAACCACTCCTCAAACTTTCTGGTTTATCCAGTCTTATCTGGAAACTAGAAATAAATCCTGGTGTCTTACCTCCAGATCATCCTGGCTTGTATTTAGTACTAATATTATTAACCACAAAATCTCTATTCTATGAACAACTGTTGGCAGAGAAAATACTTGAAATGAGCTGGATAATGTGATAAAAGGTACCCTGCATGAAATGGCAAGCATTTTTGAAAGCAATTTAATGACCTTTATTTGAATTATCAGCTTAACCTAAGAGGGGCATGTTTACTGTGGAGTCTTAACATTTTGTCTAAGATTCTTGTCATTCAAAATATGCAACACGTGTTAGTAGAAATTTGTTAGCTGTGTGAACCTATTGAATGTGAAGTATCACTTTTAGTTATGATGGCAGTGTGAAGGACATAGATAAGCTCAGCTTCCCCAGATACACTCCAACAATGATCTGACTGAATAAAGACCAACAAAGTCAAAGAGAAATCCTAGTAAGCTCCTTCATCATGGCCAGGATAGAAAAGGACAGCGGTCCACAGTGGTGGAAAGTGGTAGGATCTACAGAAGCCCAGAGCGATAGACAGACTAGGGGAGAGGCTGAAACCCACAGGAACATCCTGACTAGGTACAGCCAATCACCAGGCACTGACTGGAGAAACTTAAGCCCCCTGACCTCACATCACAGACACATCCGGGGAGATAGGAGCCAGTGGCAGGAGCCCAGGAAATGATAGCCAGGACCAAATAGGGCCTGACCATTCCAATTGAGAGTATAGAAGGGATGAGGCCCTGGCCTTGGAACAAAAATCCAAATCAAGAAATGAGGTTGGAGATATGATTAAACAGAATAAGACATCAAACAATAGTTAAACAAATAAATAAGTGAAAAGTTAGATAAACAAATGAACCATTAGCTAATCCGATCTTAAAAGGGAGGAAAGCCAAATTAACAGTATCAAAAATACAAATAGAGAATTACTTAGGGGAATTAAATGAAGTTATTAAAAACTTTTCTCAATTATATGCTAATAAAATTGATGAACATATACAAATATAAGAAATGCCCAGAATAACATAAAGAGAAGTAAAAAACTAAATCCGATATCAGAAAAGAAATAAACAACTCCCCCCAAAACAGGAAAACATGGATTTCCAAGTAAATTCTACCAAACATTCAAACAACAATTAATTCTAATATTACATAAACTGTTTCCAAAAATAGAAAAAGAAGGGGTTCTACCAAATTTCTTCTATGCTTCAAATACAATCAATACTCAAACCAGGGAGAAAAAAGCACCAAAAGTAAACTAGAGATCTATATCCCTAAAGAATATAGATATAAAAACACTAAATAAAACATTAGGAAAGAGGTTTCAGCCATATATTAAAAAGATGACACATTATGCAATGAATGCAGTATTTGTTCGATAACAGAAAAACCATAAGCATGATGCCATATTAATAATAAAATGAAAAGGAAATAATTATATCAATAAATTCAGGAAAATCATTTGGCAAAATACAACACCAAGTTCCATCACAAACATTAAAAAGCATATGAAGAAATGGACCTTTATATGATCAAGACTATCTAGCTAAAACCAAGAACTAGTATTATCTGTAATGGAGAAATGCTAGAGACCTTTCCGATAAGACTGGGGAAGTAAAGATATCCATTATCACCAATATTGTGTGATACAGTTATAGAAATGCTAACTACATTATTTAGACAATTAAAAGAAATTGAGTGAATAAGTACAGGCAAAGAGGAAAGAAGATGATCACTCTTTGCTGCCAGTTAACAAGTATATATTAAGTACTTATTATGTACCAGCTATGATATCTACTAAGAAAAGCAGAGAGATTCGACTGAACTTGAAAAAAATGAAAAAATGTTATCAAAATATCACGATATAAAATAAACGTACAACTCATCAGTCTACAAAGACTATATATCAATGGCGAAACTCAGCCTAGAGAGATAGAAAGAGAAATTATTACAGAATAAACTATTTGGGCATCTCTCTACCATGACCTATACAGGAATTACATGACTTCAGCTACAAAACACTCTTTACAGAAATAAAGACAACTAAATAACTGGAGAGGTATTAATTTCTCTTAGTTATTCATGCCCATGTAATAAAAGTGACAGCATTAACTGAATTCATTTGCTTATTCTAAGCCACACCAAATTAGCAAAAGTTTCCTTTAATGAGCTAGGGAAAAAAATTACAAAATTCATCTGGAGGGGAAAAATATCAAGAATAACAAGAAATAATGGGAAAAATGGAAAGGAAGGGAGCCTGGAAATAGTAGCTCTCAAACTATGGTACAAAGAAGGAATAATCAAAATTATTTGGTACTGGTTAAACAATAGGAAAGTTGACCAGTGGGACAGCTTAGGAACACAAAATCCAGAAGCAAAATGCCATAGTGTTCAATAAATCCAAGGGTTAAAGACTCACTAAATTAACCAAAAACTGCTAGGAAAAACTGGAAAGTAGTCGGGTAGAAATTTAGATTTAGAGTAATAATATATCCAATAAGCTTCAAACAAAAAGATGACCTATAGATAAAAAGATCATATGATGATAAATACATAGCTACAAGAGCTACCTTAGAAGGTATTAAGGACAATCCCCCTATTTTACAGATGAAGAAAACAAAGCTCAGATCATTTAAATGACTTGTCCAGGGTCCCAGAGATAGAAGAGGCTCAGGCAAGGTTCAAATTCAAGGTTTCCTGACTCGTGGTACAGCATTCTATCCATTTCACCACTCAGCTGCCTCGTAGACACATGATCAACAAATTAAGGTGGAAAGAGAAGGCATTAACTTTTACGGGTATGGATAGAATAAGAGTTCCTGATCAAACAAAAGATATGGAGGATCATGGGAGGAAAAAAAAAGGCAATACTTATTGCATAAAATTAAAAAAAAATTGTATACAAACAAAAGCAATGTCACTATAATTAGAAGGGGAACAGTAAACTGGGATGGAGAATCTTAGCCTGAAGTGTCTCTGATAAAGTTCTGAGATCCAAAATGCAGGGAACTGGTTGTATATAAGAACAGGAAGCACTGTCTAAGAGATAGATGGTCAAAGGATATGAACTGGCAGGTCTTAAAGGAAGAAAAACAAGCCATCAACCAATATAAGAAAAACTCCTCCAAATGATTAAATAAGAGAAATGCAAATTAAAACAATTCAGAGGTTCTACCTCATACCTATGATACTGGAAAAGATGACAAAAAAAAGGAAAATGATTGTGGAAGACTGTAAGGAGACAGGCACACTAATGCACTATTGGTGGATATATGAAACGGTCCATCTATTTTAGAAAAGAATTTGGAACTATAGCCAAAATGTCACTAAACTGTGCATACCCTTTGACCCAATGAGGACAGGGAAGGAGTACCTTCTAAGTGCTAGACACTGTGCTAAGTGATTTACAAATCTCTTATTTCACCACAACTCTGGAAGGTAGGTGTTATTATTATCCCCATTTTATAGGTGAGGAAACTGAGGCAGACAGAGATTAAGTGACTTGCCCAGGGTCACACAGCTAGTAAATGTCTGAGGCCAGATTTGAACTCAGATTCAGGTGTCTCCAGGTTCAATGTTGCTATCCACTTTGCCACCTAGCTACCTATCAATGTTGATTAATATCAATGACTCTAACACTAAGCATGTATCCCAAAGAGATAGAAGAAGGAAAGAATCTATATGTACAAAAATATCCAGACCAGTATTGTTTGTTATCGTAAAGAATTGGGAACAAAATGGGTGCCCATCAATCAGGTGATGGCTGAACAAATTATGGGATATGAATATAATGGAATATTACTGTGCCATTAGAAATAATGAGAAGAATGGATTCAGAGAAATTGGGAAGTCTTACATGAGTTGATCTAGAATGAGGTAAGCATGACCAAGAAGAAAAATTTATGAAATAACTATAACATTGTAAAGAAATATCACTTTGAAAATTTAAGGATGTCAATCAGTACGATGACCAACACAAATCAACTCCTAAGGGTCCTTGATAAAGCATTCTGCCCACTTCTTGGACCAGAAGTGAAGAGCGAGGCATTCTCACATGTGGCCAAAGTGTGGATTTGTTTTGCTTGTCAATCCTAACGTGTTACAAGGAGGATTTTTGTTTGGTTGCTTAGTTTCTTGTTGTTGTTTTTGGAGGGAGAAGGGTTTGAGGATTGGGAGTGATATCAAAGGGAAAGAAAGAAAATATTTGCAATGAATTATTTTGAAAAAATACATAGAAGATATGAGAAGGGGGTTCAGAGGGAAACATATAAGATATTTTATAAAATAATATGCTAAACTGATACAGAATTTCTTTATAAACAAGCTTTTTTCTGTTATTTCTATTTCATTTTTTCTATTCTTTATATATGGAAATATTCCTGTTTGTTGATATTGACCAAGTTCCGAATAACAATTTTTTTTTAAAATCAGAAAATACTTAAGTGTCATGCTATCACTGAAAACCTACATTATGAAAATCTAAAATAATAATCCAATTAGGCATATTTCCATAATGCTACAGAAAAATGATTTTCAGAAAAATAATTTTCACATGGAGTTTCTGAAGAGAGCTTTAATAAAAGTAAAAAGATGTGACTTTAATGGTATGAACATAAACAGGCATTCTTCCAGATGGTGTCATCACTTCTTTAAAAAATAAATTTAAAAAAAATTTTCAAGTATGACCCAGTGGGGAAACTAAACAAGTATGCACTGAAAAAAAAACCCACTGGATTAATTTGAACCGAAATTACTTCCATTATTAGAGTAGTGGATGAACCAAGCTTCGTTATTTTTTTGAAAAGCCTGTTTCTATGTAGTGACAAAACAGTTTAATGAAAGAGTCACAGAATGTGAGAGCTGGAAGGAACCTTCAGTAGCCATGTGGCCCAACTCATACACAGAAGGAATCACTCCCAAGTGGTCATCCAGCCTTCCTTTGAAGACTTCCACAGAAGGGGGGAATCCCCACCCCCTCTCAAGGCCGCTCACACTACATTGATACAGTTCTACTTTATTGGCCATCTCTTTGAATTTGAAAATCTGGAGAGCATTCTGCTTATGCTTTTATCTAATCTTAAACAATATAGGACCCAGTATAGATCCCTCAGGCACTGCACTGGAGATCTTCTGCAAAATTGATGCTGAACCACTATAGACTACTCTAAATAGTCACCTGTACTGTGTCCTTCTCAGTTGGTTGAAGTCTTTCTTTCCTCTCCCACTACTATCTCCACCATCCGGAAGATTAGAGCCAGTTATTACCAACACAACTCCCTTTTCACAGTTTACTGGGGCACCCCCACAAAGACAACACCCATCCTTCCCTCCCCTACTCTACCAGCACATGCTGGCTTCTAGGATGTGTGAATAGTTCCTTCTCAAAAAAATGTTAGGCACCTCTGCAACAGGTAAGAGTGAACAGGTTAACAATAACAAGTATTGTTTGAAGACATTAAATTTTAAGATTGGAGTCCTATTAAATTAGAGCTATAAAATTCATCACATATCATTTAGATTACTCTAGAAGCTTGGGCCCACATTTGTGAAAACAGAGAACTCTTCAATAATAGATGTTCCAAAGTTTTAAATGGATTTATGATTACAGATTATCTTTTCACCTTCTGGAAAAATATCATGGGCATCACCAGAAAGCAACAGTGAAATGTACAAAAAAGCTGATATGATATTCCTTAGTCATCCATTCTCAGGAGTTTATCAATCATCTTTCCTTTTGTCTCTGTCTAATCTTGGCCAGTTGCCTGAAGTGCTATACATGAGATGACCAGAAGCTACTGAATACTAATCCATTTTTCAGTAATAGTAGCTTCAAAATTGTAACACTATCTAGCATACATAGGGCATTTCAGAAAGAAAAATTCCAGCCAAACTCACTACAAGAATCATGTGCATTTTAATTAACAACACAATCTCAAATCAAACACATTCATTTTTTACTATTAAAATTCTAGATACTAATCCAAACCTCCCCCCACATACATACACCTTATAATACACTATGGATAATGAAAGATTATTTGATCAAACTCTCTAGTATTAAGTTTCATTTATAATTACAGTCTTTTGGGGGGTATTTTTCAGCAGGGGAGCTTTCTATACTCTGGTCTTATATTAAACATAATTTCTCATGGTAATACATTTTTTTCTCAGTTGCAAGATCATCAAGGAAAAGATAAACTAATCACGTTGAAGGACAGACAAATCATTGTCTGATGATCCTGAGCATGTTGAGTTTTATGTTTTCAGGAAAGAGAAATAAGAAAGTCCAACTCTTTTATGTGGTTAGAATACATTGGGAAAAATTATCAAAAATAGTAATTTCTTTGAAAAATTACTTGACACAAATAAATGGAGAATTATTTGAGTCTATCTGAAAGTAGAATTCAGAATCATCAATACAGACACAAAACTCAAATCAATTTCCCTCGTGTAGTTTTCCTAGAAATGTTATTAAGTATAAATTTAGTTAAGTAGTCTTGGGGATATTGCTTTGGTAAAATGAAAAATATCACTGGTACAGAAGGGATTATGAACAATTCTGGACAAAAAAGAGGAAAATAATTCTATTCCCCAAATCATGTAGGCTGTGATCTCAAAGTATTTTCTCTGATAGTTTTTTTTTGTTTAATCCTGAAGGTAACACACAATACAATATTGCATATTTTAGATTATTTTACAGAAGTTTAAAAGTATTTGTATGATTTATGGAAAAATACAACATTTTACAGCAACATCCTAACTAAATTCAGTATACTTGGATGCTAATACTCATGAATCTCTGTAGAACATCCCAAGTTTCCTGAAGTTTATTTGTGGTCAACTAAAATATACGCTATAAACCAAATCCAGAATCTTTAATACCGAATAGTGCTTCAAAAAGTTTCATATGATTACATGCTGTCAATTCCTCTTAAAATGAAAAGATTTAAATATCACATGAATTAAAATGGTAAAGCAGTAACTTCATGTAGTGACCTCCAGGACTCTCTCTATCAGTACAAGATGACATTGTGAATTCTTATGAGACCAGTATAATCCTTTGGCAAGACCAGCTATAGAACTTAGTCTATTTGGGCTCCAAATGGCCTTACCATCATCAGAAGTTCAGATCCTGCTTAAGAGCCCTTAGAGGCTTGAGGTCAGACTGCTCCCCTCTGGGATACTGCATACATGGCCAGTGGAAGAAGTAAGACTTGCTATTCCCTTTGGAGATCCCTCCTAATTCCTGGGAAGTCCTGCACTGTCATCCAGTCTGTTTGTTTTGGACTCAGCACATCTAAACTTCAGAGAGTGATTCTGGATTCTGGCTTTCAGGATTAACTCACTATATATTTACATCAAAAGAATCAACTGTTTTATTGGCCTTCTAGTTTTCACTTGTCCATGAGAAGCAACAAAGGCTGGTATAAAGAACACTGTACTTGCAATCAGACGACCTGCAATATTCATATGCTGATTCTAACACCTATTCACTGCATGACCCTGGGCAAGTCCCTTGCCCCATAAAACGGGAATACAGTACAAGGTTATTGTGAATAAAACTGCTTCGTAAAAATATAACCAACGGAATCTATTATCTACCATAGAGAGAAACCTATAAATAAAAAATAACTTACTCTTTCGTACTTGAAATTCACAAAATTTTATCTACATAAATCCAGAAGCATTACAGTTGTGGTCGGACAATTATTTCTAATAGCCATTTATTCCAACTTATATCTGAATAAGCCTCCTGTCTATGATATGCCCAACAAGAAATCATCCAGACTTTGCAAAGCCTTCCAGTGAGGAGAAAAGCACCATCTCTTGAGGGAGCCCATTACATCTTGAGATATCTCTAATTGTCGATGATTCCTCAAAGCAGAGTCAAGTTGGTCTGTCTGCAATTCGCAGCGCGTGCTCCACATTCTGTCCTCTGGGGTGAAGCATAACCAGTTTCATGCTTCTCTTGTACACTTCAAATACTTGAAGACAGCCCCAGTAAGTCTCCTCTTCTCCAGTCTAAACATCCCCATTTTCCTCAATGGATCCACAGAGCGCATGATCTCCGAGGCTATCCTGGTTGCCTTCCTATGGAAGTACTCCACTCTATCCGTGTCCTTCCTCAACAGCAGTGCCCATAACTGAAGAAAATACTTCAGATGTTGTATGACTAGGTCAGAGTACCGCCCGATTCAGACCTCCTTCATTTTGGACACCAAGCTTTTCTTATTGTAGCTTAGCAAAATATTACCATTTTTTGGCTGCAAGGTCACACTGTTGACTCATAGGGACTCATTTTTCCCATTTTCATATAGCTGCATATATCAGGTATATTCATTATGAAGACAATCTTAATTATAGAACCTGAGTTGTAAAGAACATCTGAGTTCATCAAGTTCAACCTACATCTGAACATTAATTCCTTCCCAGACAAGTGTTTACAAAATCTGCACTTGAAGTCCTCCGTTGATGAGAAACTTGCTCCTTTCCTAGACAGCACATTTCACACCTGAACAAGAGTATCTTCATACAAATTTGGAAATAGCCTCTCTGCAACTCTCCCCCTTCCATGGCCGTACGAATGTTGTAAAAATAAATTACCTAGACTTTAGCAAAGCATTTGACAGAGTCTCTTGCTATTAGAGAGATATTAGTTAGACTACAGATAGCATAGCTCAGTATATTTGTAATTAATTAAATGGCTGGACCCAAGAGTAATCAATAATGATTCTATGTCAACTAGAAAGGAGTTCTCCAAAGGACTGAGTCGGGAATCAGTTCTTAGCGGCCTTCACCCTTAGACCCTTCAAACACCTGTAGCATTCCTGCTACAGGTTAGATTCAGCTGAATCTAACAACATGGAAGTTAATAGATATAAAGGGAAAGTCCTACACTTGGGTTCACAAAATCAACTCCACAAGACAAAATGGGAAAACTGTTCTTCTAGAGTAATTTGTCTGAAAATCATCTGGGGGTTTTAGCAGATTTCAAAGTCCTTTCTTTCCTTTCCATTTCATCCCTATAAAATTTCATTGTATTAAATTCAGCCAACTGTTCCAGCATGTGAAACTGTGAGCATAACTCTATCGTATGCTATCCTTTCCCACCTGATACCATTTGAAAATTTGCCAAGCATGCCTTCTTATGCCTTCACCCAAGTCACTGACAAACACCGAACAATACAGGGGGCAAATGTTAAATGCAAAGAAAAACAAAAGGAGTGGAAGAGAAAGAGCCCTGTGGTACTTGACTAGAGATTTCCTCTCTGATTACCATCACTACATCATTCACCATAATTTCGGGCTGATTTATCCAGTTCTCAGTCCACACAACTATTCCATCAGTTAGCCCATTTCTCTCCATCTTGTTCACAAGAATGCTGACATTCCAAGAAAATCACAGTCCTACTCCTGTTAGCTTCACTTTTCCCGGCTTCTGATCTAATTCTAAGATTCTGCATGGAACACTAAAACACAAGACAACCTGTGTACATCATTGAAGTGCTTACAGAGGGGGAACTTAGAGAGTGCTCGCTGCAGGTATGTGGTTTAGTAATAAAGCCATTAGATCAGGAGTCAGAAGACTCGGATTCAAATTCAGCTTCTGACACCTCCTGGCTATACAGCCTTGGCTCAGTCACTTAGCTTGTCAATACATCTAGGAATAGCGAGTTAATCAATGTGTGGTTTCCTTTCCCCAACGTGGGAATTTCCCTGTTGATCTTTCGTAACAGGCCATCTACAATAGATAATCTCAGAGAGCTGCCTTAAGCTCACTGAAAGGTTAAGTGCTGACGATGAATGGGTGCACAACTAGTGTCACATGAAGGAATGGAATTCAGGTCAGTCAATCAGCCAATGAGCATGTATTAAGTACTTACTGACTTCAGGGACCTGTGCTGAGCACAGGGCACTCAAAGCAAGGCAAAAGAAAATCCCTACCTTCAAAGCGCTCACAGCCTAATCGAGGAAACAACATACAACTACTTACAAGGAAAATATACACAGGGCAAACTGGAGATAATCCACATGGAGAAGGCACTAACATTAAGCACATCAGAGAAAGATTTCTTAGAGAAGGTAGGATTTTATCTCGAACTTGAAGGAGGCTAGAGCAACCAGGGGCAGAGATGAAGAGGGAGAGAATTCCAGGCATGTGGGATTGCCAGGGGAAATGCTGGGAGGCAGGAGATATAGTGTTGTAAGCAAGGAACAGAAAGGAAGCCAATGTCACTGGATCCTAGTATACATGGCAAATGTAGAGTATAAGACAACTGGAAAAGTAGAAGGGGGTCAGGTTATAAAGGGCTTTGAACAACAAGCAGAGGATTTTATATTTGATCTTGGAGGTGAACGGGTACCACTAGAGTTACGTAAATTTGGGGGGGGGGGGGCGAGGTGGGGCGCATGACATGGTTATACCAATGCTTTAGGAAGATCAATTTGACAGCAGGGTGGAGAATGGACTGCAGTAGGGAGAGACTTTAAAGGCAGGCTATTGCAATGTCCAGGTGTAGGCATATAACAGGCTGGTGGCAGTGTCGGAGGAGAGAAGGGGGAGTATATGAGAAATGTCACCAATGCAGAAAGGACAGGACTGAGCATCTAATTGGATAGAGGGAGAGGGGAGGGAGAGAAAGTGAGATGTACAGGAAATACCATGGTTGTGAGCCTAGGTAAGCGAGAGGATGGTAGTACCCGCAACAGCAATGGAGGACGTTGGGAGGGGGGGGGGTTTTTTTTGGGGGGGGGGGGGGTGGAAATATAATCAGTTCAATTTTGGACATTCCAATATTCTAAAAGGCAGTTGGATATTTGAGAATGGAATCCAAAGAGAGGTTAGGGCTGGATCAGTATATGTGAAAATCATCAGCATAGAGATGCTAATTGAATCCATGGAAGCTTGTGAGATCACCAAGTAAAACAGTATACAGAGAGAAGAAAAGAGGGTCCAGGGCAGAGCCTTAAGGGACACCACCAATACTGGGTCTTTATGACCCAAATCCAGCACTGTGTTATAATACCTCTCATCTGGGAAACAGGGGCCAAAATAACTCTAGCACCAATCTGCCAGGGTTATTGTGAAGCCTAAATAAGTAAAAGTGATTTATAAACCCTGAAATGATGTCACTTCAGGGTTTATGAAACATTTTTACTTAAATAAATGGTCATTTTTGTTGTGATCTTTGTCTATTAAGGCAGACCCTAAGCAGGAGGCTCGCCATTTGTCTTTCGTTCTCAAAGAGGACTATGACGTCAGGGAGGTGATGCCATGACTTGCGAGTGAACTGGATTTAAGTGAGGGAGGGCCATGCAAAGTCACCAGCCTCTCTTTCTCCTCTGAAGCCATCCATTTCCAGTCAATGAAAGAAAAAAATTAAACTTTTACTATGGTCCAAGCAAGCAGGAGGCAAAGGTTAATTGAAGAGTGCACATAATTTTGGTAAATGTGGACAAGACTGCTATAAATGCTATATGTCTAAGAGATTGAGTGTCACAGATGGGAAAGGGGCTTTTTCTTTGTGAAGGTCATGGCTTCATCTACTTCAGTTATCTGTGATTTCATTCACATTGGCACTCCTTCTGACACAGAAAATAACTCTTCTATGATAGTAGAAAGTCTTCAAGAGTTGCATGTGACCCATACGGCCTCTTCATATTCGACTAGCTGGTCCCCGAAAAGCAGACATAATTGGCTGGCTAGTCTGGAGCTCGAACTGAACTAGAGGCCCTTCTACCTTAGTAGGATCTCCCCAAGCTTGCTCTCTTTTGAGAATCCAAGGTTACTTTGACACCAAGATGAGACATCAGAGGAGAACCCTAGTGGGGGGTTAAGTGGCATAGGAAGTGAAAAAATGAGGAGAAGTCTAAATGAAGAGTTAGGAACCAACACGGCAGAAAATAAGGAATCTATTTGTGAGTGAACAAACTTACCTAGCTGATGAGTGTTTTAAAGCAAAATGGATCCAAGGAGAAATGAATTAGCCTCGTAAGTTTTAGCATGAGGCCCGGGGTTACAAATAAATTTAATTAATTTTGGAAGAATATAAATGTGTTACATGGTCACATGGGTCCTGGGGTGTTTTTCACACTGTTTGCAAAAATGCATCACACCTCAAATTAGTTCTTTTCAGCTCCTAATGAAGACTCCATGGGGACTTAGGAAATAGAGTTTCGTTTTTGAAACCTTTTAAAAGCTTTATCATTTTGGCCAAAATTAGTTACGAGGGTGTCCTTTAATGGGCCTCAGTCATGACCTTGACTTGCTATATCAAGAAATGGGGGCTTTGTCACATCTCTGGGCACCGAATTCTCAACTCCTCCTTCGAGCTTAGCTGCAGAGGTGCCAATTCAGAGCAAGCAGTTGTTTTGGAGCTTCTATACGTTTATTCCTGACACTCCCCTGTGTCATCTTACTTCAGAAAAATTGCATTTAACATTTCTCATTGATACTCAAAGGCTGTTCACTGAAGCAAAGGATTTTGCATCTTATAATGAGTTGTATATTATAAAGTCAAAGTCAGAAATGGACTTTGGGACTTGGGAGATGAAGTTCAGTATCAAGAAAATGAGAACAGCATAGACAAGGAACATTCTGAAAATTAGATTTGCAGGCCAGATTCAGTTTGGGCTGCCTTCTCATGTGTAAACTTTCACCTTCAATTCAGCCAAGTTGAAAAATATCAATTTAGCAGCCTGGCCATGAACTATGATTATGGTCTTATATTTTAAGTGTAATGCCGTTTCTCCCAAAGGATGGCAATGAACTTTACACTTATAAAACGACCACTGGACATAGTAGAAATTAAGGTTCGTTAGCTAAGGACAGACCAGTGATATATAGATATCACTTGGGACTACAAGTGGTAAAACCCAATTTTTGACACTCATATTTTGAAAATTGCAGTAGAATGCTAGCCTGGGTCTTTAGCAAGATATCTGACTTAAACCACCAGAGGTATTCAAACACAAAGGCACCATCTGGTCCATTTGTCTAAAAGTACTGAAAAACAAGGTCCCACATCCAGTGAGAGCTATCACAGAAGGTGAACAAGAAAGTAAGGAGAGTGAGACCAAAAAAATCAAGAATTTACATTTATATTCTGTTTTAAGGTTTACTAATGGCTTTTTCTCAACAGCCCTGAGGGAGCTAGCACATGTATTAATATCTCATTTTATACATAAAGAAATTAAATTGCCTGAACCCAGAGCCCCTGACTCCAATGGCCCCATGCTTTCCACTATGTCATGCTTCTTTCCACTGAAATAGAAGGGACAGCTCTCTGCATCCCTCCTAGGATACTTTCCCTTCAGAAGCAAATGCAAGGGTGAAGGCAGTAAGGGTTCTCAAAGGGAGAGGGGGAAGAAATGATTAGCAGATGAAGATTCTTCCTCTACGTTGCCTTGCCCAGCTACTGTCACAACAGTCAATGACTAAGTAAAATATCATACCAGATGATTTCTGAAGTCCCTTCCAACTCTAATCCTCCGAATGGTCCCCAAAATCACCCTCCTGCATCCCTCCCCAGGTTGTTCCTAATATATCCCTTCCTGATTACTCTCTAAGTAGATGATCCAATTGGACTTTTTAAAAGGGCTGAGAACTTACACTGTTGGCCTACTTTATATATCAGCGTAGAGTTTATGAAGCACTTGACATACGTTATTTCACTTGACCCTTTCAATAGCACTGTGAAGTAGATATTGCAAATGTTGTTGTTTCTTCACAGTTTAGAAGCATTGTGATTTTCCTTATACTTGGGAATGCATTTGGAAAACTCACACTATAGTGTTGCTAAAAGCAGATGCCTCCAAGTGACAACCTAAAAGCTAACATGTACACATTGCTTGCTGAACCACAACAGAGATTAATATGCAACATAGAAACACCAGATATTTTGATGGGATGGCATTTTCTATCTTAAAACTTTAATCTTTTTTGAAGTGTTGACTCAGAAATCTGAAATATCTCAGAAGACGCTCTGACCTCAGCAAGCCCAATAATGGGCATTGCACATAGAGTGGGAAATGGCATTTTGCGTGGATTTTTAATAAATTTTTTTTCAACCAGATCACAGACAAGATGGAGGTAGGAGAAAGTTTGCTCTAATAGGTGAAATAGTATAAATGAATGCAGCAAATAAATGGCAAATGACATACCGGGCACTCACACAATAGTCTGGCTTTCAGAGTCACAACTGAAAAAGAGAGCCCTAAACTTCCAAAAGGTCCATTATGCTTATACAGCTAATAGGATAATTCTATTGTAATTCACAATGATTATGTGACTCCCACATACTCTAAACGTTCATAGATTCCAAATTTGACAATAATATCAAACGTGAAGGGACCTTAGAGGTCAACCCAGTCCTACCTTCTCAGAGAGGCTGAGAGAAGGGATGAGATTGGTCCAAGGTCACATGAGCAGCAGAGCCTCGAGCCAAACCTGGCCCTCAGATTCCAAGGCCGTGGCTTTTGCCACAGGTGTCTCCTTGCCCAGTGCTCTGTTTGTGCCACGTCCAAAAATGATTGAGTACACTGCTAAAGACCATCAAGCTATCAAGATATGCAGACATATATACATAGAGATATAGATATAGATATACAAACACACACACATACACATATATATGTACATACATATAGATGCCATCTTAAAACCAAATGATATTGATCTCACGTAACAAATCTTTTCTATAATCTTGTCATTTATTTCAATTATATTTGGTATGTGACTAGAAATTCCAGGAATAATTTTTTTCAAGAACAAATGTTTCAGGGGCAGCTAAGTGGCTCAGTGGATAGAGCACCGGCCCTGAAGTCAAGAGGACCTGAGTTCAAATCCAGCCTCAGACCAAACACTTGACACTTACTAGCTGTGTGACCCTGGGCAAGTCACTTAACCCCAATTGCCCAAAAATTAAAAAAAAAAAGAACAAATGTTTCCATCTATTATCTTAAAAAACATGAATATACGCCTAGAAGCTACAATATAGATGCTAACAGTTTCCTTACTCCTGTAGGTAGATGTATAGCATGTGTCAATTCTCTGGAAGTGAAATCTGTAGTATATAAAACCATTAGAGTAGACAACTCAACACATGTAAAAAGAAAAGTAGGTAAAAAATATTCCCAATATAATTAATGCTCAAGACCCTACATGGGGGAAATAACTTCCAGGCAGAAATGCCACTGATGTTACTTTGCTCATGAGTGAGTACAAGAGGAGACTATTCTAATGCTGTTCTTCTAGTTCCAATGCTGACTAGAGGGAAAGAAGATCAGATCAATATTAGGTCACGACAAGGTGGGATATACTCAGGAAAGCTACAGGTGTTTGAAGGCACACATGTACTTTCAAACACATGAAGGAAAGAATTTCGAGGAAAGCTGTAGATGATATAGACCCCATTTCTTTCCATTGTTCTCAAGAACATGGATGAATATGCCATTGCACAAATGAGAAAGCAGGTATAGGGGATTTGAAATGGTATGAGAAAGATAATACTACACATGCATTCTTTTCCAAGTGAAGAGAACTTGTGAACCAAGGAAACTTCTCAACAACCTCACTTCACCCACGATCCCTTTAAATTCATTTTGCAAGAAAACTCATCAATTGGGAGTTTTTCAAAACTCTAATATCATGTATTAAAGCAGATTCCTCATCCATACCACATGTCCAAACCTTCCTATCACTGAACTGTGCTCAGTTAGGTAGGGCACCTGCCAGTGTGTTGGGGCGACCCTGAACCAAGCCGAGTGTAAAATTTTCAACGTGAGCATTTCTACCACTGAAATCAAATGCTACAAATCAGGGCTCGATTGATCATTTTGCTGATAGTCTAGAATTAAGAAACTGTTAATAATGAAAATTAAATTTAAAAGTATGTCCTGAGTGCTTTTTTTTTCCCAAAAGATGTTTGTTAAATATTTACCAGCATACCCTTGGCTGTTATAATTAATTAATGATTACGTGTGAGGTTAATAACAACTATCTGAAATTTCATTACCGGTATTAATGATAAGATCTCAAAGAGAAAGTAAAATTCTGATAGCTGTTACAAATGTAGAGCAACTTTTTCACAGTCTATAGCATTTAAGAATGTAATTATCACATGCAAAGAAACTATTAACAATAAAAGCTGGGCAGTACATTTCCTATGTACTCTACTAAATATTCAATTCATGTAAATCCATTTAGGTTAATGCATGAAATAACATCACCCCTAACCTGTGGTGTACTGCTAACCTCAGCACACAGAAATGGTAACTCGTTTAAAATAAATTCTCAAGTTTTCCTCCATTGACTTTCTTCAGTAAAGAAGACACTTTGGAAGGTGCTGGGTTGCTTTGCTTGTGTCTTCTGGCACTTTGGCTTTGGGTCTCTAAGTTCTGTTTTAGGACCTGACTTAGAATTTCATTGGGTGTACGAAACCCCAAGGGCAGAAACTTCCTCTACAAAGCAGATTGGCATCAACCTTACAACTTATAGGTGGGTGGCGGTAAGAAGGTAAATGACTTGACCAAGGCCAAACAGCCATTATGTGTCTGAGCTATTGGGGGGAAGGGGGAGAGATAGGAGGAGGATTGAATAAGGATGGGGAGGTACCACAGACTGTTTTAGCAATTTTCCTGACTTTAAATGTGGGCGAATGCATACCTCTGAAGGATTGGGTTTTTTTGTTATTTCTTCAAAAATGAATCATTTTGAAAGATCTAAGTTATAAATGGGCAGCTAGGTGGCACAGTGGATACAGCACTGGGCTTGGATTCAGGAATATTCATCTTCTTGAGTTCAAATTGGCCTCAGACACTTCCTAGCTATGTGGTCCTGGGCAACTCACTTAACTCTGTTTGCCTCAGTTCCTCATGTAATGAGCTGGAAAAGGAAATGACAAATCACTCCAGTATCTTTGCCCAGATGGGGTCACAGAGAGTCAGAAATGACTGAACAACAATAAAAATTCTAACTATCTGAAAACAAGTCATATTATTTTTTAAAATCTGAATAATATCTGACTTGTATCAAATCTTCTTTTCTGGCTTTACTGTCAATATTCAATTCGGCATGCATTTATTGCCTATTATGTTTATAAAGGATGACAATAATAATAATAATAATAATAATAATAATAATGGCATTTATAGAGAACATGAAGGGCTTTTCTTTACATAAGCTATCCTATTTGATGCTCACCATAACCTGTGGCATACATGTTATTATCTCCATTTTACAAAAGAAGAAACTAAGGGGGACAGAGGTTAAGTGATTTGCCTAGGTTACAGAGATAGAAAGTGCCTGAGGCAGCATTCCAAGGCAGCTCTTCCTGACTTCAGGACTTGAGTGCTCTCCACTACCCAAAGAGGCTCCAGTGTCCCAGAATGTCGTTTTCAGTCTTCAGCCTTAAAAAGACTCACTTACCAAAAAGTATTTTTTCTCCAATGTGGAATGGAATGTATTGAGATCAAACAGAGGGAAGCTAAGTACCTGATTGAATAGGGGAAGTGAGCCTGTCAAGGGCTTCCAACTTATCCCTGGACCCTCTCACGAAGTAAATATTCAAGGCCTGATGGCTTCAGGCCTCAACTTTACCTCACCCAATAAAATGGCTTGTTCCCCCATTCCCCCCCCACACACACACACAAACACTTCACTCCTCAGACACTTTCATTTTAGGACATCCATTAATCCAATTTGCAGTAAATGACCTTGCCTGGATAAATGAATTGCTAGAGCTCCTCAATGAGGAGCAGCTCATGCTATGCTGCAGAAAGAGCCCCTCTCATGCACTTCCTGTCTCCAATGGCTTGAAGAACACTGAAACATCTGTCAGAGCTGAGAAGTGGCAAGGGGATTGGATTTTGGAGTCAGGTAACTGGGGTTCAAATCCGACTTCTGCCCCTTGGTCACCTTGAGCAAATCCCTTCAACTTCCTGGGCCTCAGTTTCCTTCTCTGTAAAGTAAGGAGCACCTCTGCAACTTATAATCTTTAAGAGTTACCTAGGGCTCTAAAGGCTGAGTAATTTGTCCAGGGTCACACAGTCAGTATGAGAGGTGAGACTTGTACCCAGGGCTTTTTGGCTTCAAAGTCAAGTCATCTATTCACTCTGTCACTTCCTCTCTGGCCATCATGCTCTGTTCACACTCCCACAAATATTCACTCCTCCAAACTAAACATCCCCAGATATTTCAATCAATCCTTGTCTATCATCTTTAAAAATAAACGTGCAGAGACAGATCATAACAAATGGGGAATGGCAGAATGACTGAATAGATCATTTTCAGATGATAATTTTTTTTTGTTTTGTTCTGTTTTTTTTTTTAAAGATTGGGTCTTCCTATCTCACCCAGAGTGGAAGTGCAAGGGCCACTCACAGGCCTGATTTCACAGTCTGTTGGCAGGGGAGATTGAAGCTATTCTATTTCTGACTTAGGTCAACTCCACCCTCCCTAGACAACTCGGTGGTTCCCTGCTCCCAAAATCTCAACCATACTGATGCCAAACTTGGCAGACTCAATCAACATAGTCCACTGCAACTCAGAATTCCAGAGCTCAAGACAGGCACCAGTTTTAGCCATCTTGGCAGCCAGGGTTACAGGCGTGTGTCATCACATCCAGAAAAAGAAAACTATACATGTGTGTGGGTATATGTGTATATCTATACATACACGTGTATGTATATGTATACATAAATGTATATGCATATATGTGTATATGTGTGTATGTATCCATACATATGCATATACACACATACATATATATGTAAAAATCTTTGATTATTTTACTAGCTGTCCTCTGAAGCCTAAATTCTCTATGTCACTTTTATGTAATTTTCTCATGGTCAAACTGTTCCTTTGCCCAATGTGGCTCACTAGCCTTCAAATTCTTACGTGAAATTAGATTCAATTCCATTAAATTCTATTGAACTCAATAAGCATTTTAAAGTGTTGACACTTTGGCAAGGAACTAAGTATATATCCAAAGACAAAAAAAGTCCGTCCTCAAAACTTGTATTCTACTATGCTACTATGCTATATTCTTTCTGAATATTTCAATATCATGCTTACTTTCTAAGAGAGTATTAGAAGACCACAAATATATCAGGAAAAGGGCCTTAAAGGTCATCCAATTCAACCCTCTCATTGCACAAAAGAGGAAACTAAGGCTCCCAGACATTAAGTATTTTGCTTATGGTTAAACAGCAAGTGTTAGAGGTGAGGTATGATCTCAGATCTCACAGATTCCAGGTCCACTATGTCATGCTGCCTCTCATGTTATTTAACTCATGGTTCAGCATCAGATCCACAGTGAGACTGACACATAGTTTTACAGTTGTGATTTGTACATATTATTCATTTCGTATTTGGGCATGCCATCCTTAAGTATACTGTCAGAAATTTGTTCCTTGTGAAATTCACTGATTTGTTTTAATTGTAAATTTTAGCTGAACTTTTGGTTTTATCTCATCTTCATTTCTTAATTTTCCCCTCCTCCACTCCCTAGCTCACTATTTCGTACCCCTTCAGATGGGCCTCAATAACAAAGAAAGGAAAAGGGAGGGTTAGGAAAAGAGAAAGAAGCGCAGAACAACCAAAGTGGCCAATTCTCCATCAGTCTGGGAATCCTTCTCCAGCTTCCTGTCACTTCTTTTCCTCTTGAAACCATTACGAGACCATTACTGCCATGTTTAAATGTAACTAGGGATGCCAGAGAACTCTATTTTCTTCTAGCCAAAGTTGTAAGTTGTGTGCCAGACTGACTGAAGTTATGCCAATGGACTACTATGGAGTTCTTAATTATCAAATGCCATGATGCATTAAAAAACAACACTTATTTCCAGAAGAAAATCTTTAAATTTCTTTAAATTCTTTAAATTACTTTCTCAGTTTCTACCACCATGAAACAACAGCCTGAATGTGCAAGCTCCATATGCCAAAAATCCAATTCTAAGGGCAAATCATCATTTCAGGCATAACAAGAGAATGACAGTGAACAACTCTTAAGAAAAACAGTGACCACAGTTTGAAATAGAGCCTAGAATCCTTCACTCCCAGATCGCCAAGCCAGTCAGAACCCACTAATTTGGAATAATGAAAAGGGCAAGGGAGAGGTGGGAGAAGAATGATCTGACTCAGTAATAGTCTGAATTTACCAATTTTTATTTCACAATACAGTCTCACTCTCATGAAATACAGGCCATAATATAAATGAAGATATGACTGGATGCTAATCAGAGACCTAACTAAGAATGTTTATGTATGAGACGCACAGTGTGAAAGGTGTCTTCAGTAGGACTGAGATGTGATACTATCCTTTTTAAGGGTACAGACAGAAACCCCAAGAAAAGGAGGAGTTTCATTCTCTCTAAGTGTCAGGCTCAGGTGTTTCTTCTTATGAAGATCTACTGCAAGTATTGTCAGTACCCTCTAAATTTAGTACACAATAAATTCAACACCATGGGGCAAATCTCTACTATCCTTCTCTAGGTATAGCTCTAATAATAAAAATTCAAATAAGTTAATGAAAATGGTAATTGGTATTGAGGCTATGTTATGCAATGATGGATCAAATATAAAAGTCTTCTTACAGAAAATAGTTAATTACTGGGCTTAGAGAATCAAATAGCTCTTTAATTTCTTGAATCCTTGGTTTGGAAAAAAAGCTACTATTTTTAGAATGGATTATAACATGAACAAAGCCCAAAAATATTACTGAAGACTAAATGATTTTGAATGTTTTCACTCTACAGCAATAAAGTATATCATGCATTTATCACAAATTCTAAATTACTCGTTTCACCGAGGCTTATCTGGGCATGTCCAGTACTCTTAATATGGAGGCCTCTGTGTCCTCCTACCATGTGGATGGGGACAGCCTCCTTCGATGGGCTGCTTAAGTCTTTAAAACTGGCAGCACTTAGAAGGACATGCTTTCTGTTTCTCTCTTTTTATACACTCTTATCTGCTGCATCCAGAGGATGAAGATCATAGTTCACCCACAACATAGGTACCATTAACTGAACCACTGAGTGGAGAAGAACTTCCTTCCTCTGCCTTTCCTCTTTTGCCCCAGATCTGAGAAATGGGCATGGGGTGTGTGTTTCTGTTCTGTTTTGTTTGTCCTCCTCAGTTTCAGGTGTCAGAGGGGATCCCCACCAGACCTGGGAGTTTGAGCCATGACAGCCTTGGGGCCAGGATTGTAGGTGGGGTAGTACATGCAGCCAGCCTAACAGGGAAACCTTGTCAGGAAAAAACTGGAATTCCTCGGACTTGAACCTGGGTGGTGGTGGTGGGGGAGGGGTTTATGGACTTGAACTGTTAAAAAACCTAATCCCCCCCAGAGCCTGAGATGGTACAAAAGAGGGCAATGGGAGTGGAGCAAGAATTATGCCTCTCATGTGTTGAGGTGTGTAAGTTGTATATTTGTGATTATGCCTTTAAAAGAAGATATTCTTTTGTAAAAATTAATCCTACTGTTAGTAGCTAAATAGAACTAGGGTGCAGGGGACCCCTATACTTGTAGGAACGCTGCAAGGGGAGGCTGGTACCATTTGCAAAGCACTGAGATACTCCAAAAATCCTTGAGGGTACCACAGAACCCTGGGGATAGAGTGAAATCTAACTTACCTGACCTTAAGGCAGTCAATGAGGGCCAGGACAATCCATGTTTTATATGAATTGGAAAAAAGGGACTTTTTCACTACAAGTATGGCCCCAAGAAGCAGTAGCCAAAAGACCCACTGGTAATGGTCAGGTAACCAACATGAAATGGGTCAGCCGGTTTTCCCCTGAGAACAGGTTTTCACATCATGAAACTAGCACACTACCATCAGCACAAATGAGACTCTTTGTTGAAAATCCCAACCAACAGGAAAGGGATGAGACAGATGTGAAGAATGACTTTGCTTCTGTAATGCAAAGTATGAGACAGCTGAGAGGAACCTTGGACTTCTATAGCATGAAATAGCTCATTTCATGGGAGTGAACCAAAGATACTGGCACAGCCTTCTGGAGTGAGACAAAATGTGGTAGAGCAAACAGAATGCTGTACTTAAAGACATGAAGAAATGCGTTTCAAGTCCTGTCTCTAACACTGACTAGCTATGTGACCATAAGCAAGTTCTTAACTTCCCTAAGCTTCAGGCGGCTAAGATTAGAAGCTATGGGTGAGGCAGGCACCTCTGTGCCTGCGGATTCTTGAGCTATGCCAGAAAAGCACCAGCGCTGACTTGGCACACTGAGCTGAAATGGCTTCAAGTAGCAGCCCGCTGATGGACTGTACATCTGTTGTCTCATGTAACTGCTAACAAGACGGCCGCTCTTTCACTCTCTTGAGGGCTACTACTTTTTCCAGCTAGGGACCTTTGGTGGTGGTATAAACCCTACTCAAAACACAACTTGCTTCAGAGAGAGGTATTTACCAGGAACCACCAAAATATTTCAACATAGAGTCAGAAAAAAAATTCTCAATTAGCCATGTCAAAAATATATGCCTCTTTCCACATTTAAGCTCATCACCTCTGGTAGGAGGTGAGTAATTGTATATTACTATACAATCAGAGTAGAATCCTTACTATGAAAACTATAAGGCACAATTACTGCTGAAAGAACGATGGCAATGGATGCTTCTGCGAGGCACCGTGCGGTTGCCTACTCTGACATGAGGCTACACTGACTTCCCACTCTTGCAAAAAAAAAAAAAAAAGCATGAAAGAAAGAGAAAAAGATAGCTGGTTAAAATTTGAGCAGTGTCTTGGGGAGGGAGATGGGGGAGGGGGAGAAAAATTTAAAACTCAAAAGCTTATAGAAGTGATTGTTGATAAATCAAAATACATTAATAAAAAAACATAAAAAAGAAAAGATAAGGCTCCATGATTGTCCATACTGTTTTAGAAGAGAAGAGGAGTAGGACAGAAAGAGAGTTCTATTTTGCTCTAGTGGAAAGAGAGAAAACGAGCTGGAGTCACCTTAATGAGACGTCTCAGTTTGACAGAAAAGATGAAAGATGGACTTCTTTAAGACCCCATGCAGTACTTCTTGTCAAAATTGGTCACGTGCTACTGTAACCAGTGTCACATAGGCTGCTGATCCAGGCCCTTTTAATATCATATTCCAAGCTCTACCAGAACAAAAGGTAAGTGGAGATGCCCCACCCTTTTCCAAAGAGTAAATCAGTTTTGAATCAGGAGGATCCCTCTCTGTTCTTGAAAGAAAGTTGCCTCTTCAATTCCATCAACGCGAGTTAGGGAGAGACCTAATTTGAATCTAGAAGATCCTGTCCTATTCACAAATGGAAAGATGTCCCCTCAAACTGGCCAACCTCAAACACAGGCAACCACTTCTTCCTGACCCTCACTGTTCTGTCTGAAGCACAACAGAAGGAAGAAAGTATTATACTCAGTAGCTTCCTTCCAAACAGCTAGAAAGCAATTGAATGTCAGCTGTTAACATATTGACAAGGATAGCTGAGCAGACAGCCTGGATGAATTGTTAAAAAGGTTCTTCACCATGCTGGCTGCAGGGTGATGAAATTTTTGGCCATGGCAACTCTCAAAGACCAATTACTAAATCATAAAGGGTTTTGTGATCTGTGTCACTGAGGAAATCACAGTCACTTAAGGCAGACTCTAGAAGAAGTCTTTCCCAACAGGAGTGGTGTCAAACTCAAACAGAAACAGGATCACTATAGTACTTAAGGATCCCTGCCAGCCACATATTGACTTAGTTTTCAATTTTAATGTTATCTATGTTTTATTGTATTTTTATTTATTTTGTTAAATATTTCCCAATCACATTTTATGTGGTTCAGGCTGTACTGGGGAAGGTTGTGAGACACTATTTGAGACCTCTGTCCTACAGCTCTTTAGATGCATTCAAAGCTAACTAAATGTCTGTTCAATTTATATTTATTGGTCGCTGAAAGAAGTCATGGTCCTCCTTACTATCCCTTGGTCGAGATAGCACAGTAGTTGATTACAATTTAAATCTACCTAAAGAACACACAGTACCTACTGAGTGTTGCTTATTATTGGCACCTCCTTCCATGAATATTTTCTAATATATCCAGCAACCTTCAATTACATATAGAAAAAGAAAACTTCATTTAAATAAACAAGTATTAAGAGACTACTATGTGCATTGTGCGAGGGGATGGGGGGGTGGGGATCATAGATTCAGAGCTAAAATGGACTTCAGAGGTCATCTAGTTCAAATTCTTGATTCTGCATATGCAGAAACTAAGGTGTAGAAAAATGAAGTTATGGCCCCAGGCCACACAGCAGTAAATGAGAAGGATGGATCCAGAGTTCTTTCCACTGCACCATGATACAAGGACAAAATAAGACATAGATACTACAATCAAGGAATTTATACCATGAAAGTGGATGGTGGAACAGAAACGATGACAACAGACGCAGCACAACAGAAAGGTTGCTAGGCTTGAATTGAGAAGGCCGGTATTTGGGTCCAAACTCTTAATTTATGCTATCTCCAAGACCATGGTGGGAGGGGATGGGGAAAGTACAAGCATTTATTAAGCACCTACTACATGTTAGACTGTGCTACTATTGTGCTAGTGTGATAAGCAATTTACAGATAACTCATAGGTGCTATATTATCCCCATTTTACAGTTGAGGAAACTAAGGCAGACAGTGATATACTCAGGAACAAACAGCTAGTAACTGTTTGAAGTTGAATTTTAATTCAGACCATGGGGAAGTCACTTGACTTCTCTACATCTCCTTATCCTTATACATAACATGGGAATAATGGTATATGCACCACCTACCTTACAGATTTGTTGAGAAAGTACTTTATAATCATTCAAGTAATGTAAGTCATCATTCTGTCAAATTTTCCTCCACTTCAGTATTTTTTTTTTGTTTCACATCTGTTTTTCTTGCTCCCAGAGCTTCTACTTCTTTGCAGAGCCTTCTATCATGCATTCAATTTTTCCTACTGTGGAAGAAAATTTTGTACTCTGAGCTTTAGGCACAAGCCTGACAGAACAATTTTTATTAATTTAGATTAAACTAATACTAAACAATTTTGCTTACAGAGAGGATGAAAGACTGGCAGAGTTACCCCAGGACTTTGAAAATCTCTAACACAAGTCATTTTGGAGTTACAATTTATAATATTTTCAAACAACAGACAAAATTCCACAGTCAAGATTAAGAACAGGTTCAGATTTTAGGTAACAGTTTGGATAATAATTGGCTTCATCAAACAGAACAATAACCACTTAACTTTTTGCACACCTTTGAGATAGTTTTCCTAAAACCATTCAATTTGGTTAAGGATGAAAACAGACAATGACTTCAACTAGGTTAAAGCATTTCCACTCTAAGACTTGTTACCAATATTTATCCATTTCCTAGGATCTTAGAGTTCATTTCTGACATTTTACAATTTCCTAACAGAAAGCAACTAGGCTTTTGAAGGGGGGGGTAGGGTGGGGAGGAGAGTGGATTTAGTAGAGAGCACTGTTTTCCAAGAAGTGTGATTAAGTAGTAAGGTTTCCTTCCTTCAGGTAGGTCTGGAAAAGACTTAAACCGAGGAAATAATTACTTCTTATTGTTTAAGAAAAAGGAGTCCTTCCTATGATATCATACTATTCTTCTATTTATCTTCTTTTACATTTTTATTCTGAATGTAAACACCAAGAAAGACTCTTTCTATAGACACAGCAAAACACAAAAATGCTATATGAAATAGGAATCTACGTTTGATACTTTTTGTTTTTTTAAAGTAGATAATAAATTCTACATGTTACTTTCAAAATTATACTTCTTAGAAAAAAAGAAAGTTAGGGAATAAGCACAGGTAAAGAAGAAACAAAATTATTGCTTTTTGCTGATGGTATGATGGTTTAAAGAACGACAAACTATAAACTAAATAATTGGAAAAAAAACTTGTGCAAAGTTACATAACATAAACACACACAAATAATCAGTATTTCTGTATATTACCGATGAAACTTAGCAAGAAAAGGTAGAAAGAGAAATTCCATTGAAAAAATAATAAAGTATTGCATAAAGTATTTAGGAGTCTATCTGCCAAGATATATTCAGGAACTATGTGAACACAACTAGAGAACACTCTTCACACAAATAAAAACAGACTAACATAATTGTAACTATGTTGATTGGCCTTTGGTAGGTAATATCAATATAATACAAATGGCAATACTACCTATATTACTTTACTTATTCAATGTCATGCCAATCAAATTATCAAAGGAAAAATAAAAATGAAATATATCTGAAGGAACAAAAGGAACAAGGGAAATAATAAAAAAGTGGGAAGGAAGAAAGGGAGCCTAGCAGTTTTACATCTCAACTCTGCTACAAAGTAGTAAACGTTGAAATGATATGATACTGACTGAGAAAGAGGGATGTGGATCAGTGGGGGAAAATAGGTACACAGAGAACAGAAAGAAACAAAGGAACACAACAGCCTAGTGTTCAATAAACCCCAAGACCCAAGCTACTGTAGTAAGAACTCACCATTCAACAAAATAGCTGGGAAAACTGAAACGCAGCATGGCAGAAATTAGGTATGGACCAATATCTCACACTGTATCCCAAGATAAGGTTGTCCAATGCAGAAATTTGTTTTGTTAGACTATTCATATTTATCACAAGGGTTTGTTTTTAATTTTTATCTTTTTTCTAGTTGGGAAGGAGACAAAAAAGAAAAAGTTTTTTTTTTAATTTAAAAATTATTAAAATTTTAAGAACTGTCCTACTTCCCTGGGCTTCCTTCAGAACTCCCTTTTGTTCTCTTCTGTTTGTTTGTTAGTTTGTTGGTGTGTTTGTTTTTTTAAAATGTTATAATGCCTGACTCTTTTTTTGGCATCACAATTGGTAATTTGGAAAACCCTCTTCCCCGATTAACCAAGAGAAAAAAAGGAGGGGAGAAATCCTTTGCAACAAGTAAGTATAGCTAATCAAAATGAAACTACATCTTGTCCATATCCAAAAATTCATGTCTATTTCTTCATCTTATGTACATCACATTTCTGTCAGGAAGTCGTTAACAGGCTTTATCACAGGTCCTCTGGGGATGTTGAAGAGGAGGGGGGTTTTGGGGTGCTCCAAGATGCACAGGGGCACCCCAAGATCGCAGGAAAAAGCCCAGATTGTGGCGCGGATCTGCCTGAATGAATTAAACCTAGATCTTCTTCCAGCCAGAGAAAAAGTTTATTAAAAATGAAGCATATAGGCCAGACTCCCAAGGAACCCAAACATCAGTGATCTAAATGGGGGCTAAGGTGGTTAGGTGACCCTCGTAAGCTGGCTTGAGAATCTCAGCCTCTGGGCATGAGAGGTTCTCAGCGTCTGAATGGGGGATGGGGGCTAAGGTGGTCAGGCCAGGTGACCCTGGTTACGAGCGGGCATGGGGGTCTCAGCTTCTAGGGGCATGAGAAATTCCCAGTATTAGAATGGGGGAAAGGTGAGTCTTAAGTACAGAAAGACTGGGGGAGGGGTCTAAGGAGTGGCCAAGCAGTTTGGAGTGACGGGAGGAGGGGTCTAAGGAGATCTGGATGGGAGTGGCTAGTAAGCTGGGATGAACAGAACTTCTGGGTCCTGTACCGTGTGGCACCTAGCTAGGATTAAGGGTGGCCAGAGGAAGGGGGGGGGGGGGGTTGGTTGGGAAGGCAATAAACAATGAGAATAGATAATGAAGGGAGCTGAAAGGGGGCAAGTTTGCTTTCAAATGGAGATAAAGAGAGACAAACAGAAGCCAGGTTCTTTTTGGCCCCAGGAAGGAAAGCGCATTTGAATAAGATTCCAAAGACAGAATCAAAAGGTTTTAAGGTTTTTTCTGGGAATTGTAAACAAGGAGCTAAATTCCTTTTGGCAAAAAGGGGCAAAGGTAAATCTCTTCAATGTTCATTGTTTTGGTCAGACTTCTTAAATCTTTCAAAATATTTTCTCTTTACAAAGTTCTGTCCTCATACAAATTGTTCGGCTGGTTCTGCTCACTTCACTCTGAATAAAGTCATGCTACCCAGGATTTGCTCAAATTGTCTCCTTTTCACTTCTTATGGCTTGAAAATATTCATACAGAATGTAATGGAACACTATTGTGCTATAAGAAATGATGAGCAGGCAGACTTCTGAAAAATCTAGAAAGACTTATATGAACTGATGCTGGGTGAAGTGAGCAGAACCAGGAGAACATTGTACACAGTAACAGCCATATTGTGCAATGACTGACTTCAATAGACTTAGCTCTTCTCAGCAATGCAATGATCTAAGACATCTCCAATAGTCTCATGATGGAAAATGCTATCCATATCCAGAGAAAGAACTATGGAGTCTGAATGCAGATGGAAGCATACTATTTTGACTTGTTTTTCTTCTTTTTTTTTCTTTTGTTCCAATTCTTTGTTCACAACATGGCTAATGTGGAAATATGTTTAACATGATTATATATGTATAATCTGTATCAGATGGCTTGCTCTCTTGGGGAGGAGGGAGGGGAGGGAGGGAGGGAGAAAAATTTGGAACTCAAAATCTTATAAAAATGAATGCTGAGAACTATCTTTATATGTAATTGGAAAAAAATAAAATACCATTAAGAGGAAATGTTTTGTAATCTAAAAAAGAAAGAAAGAAAATACTCAGGTATTCTAAATACCACAATTTGTTTAGGCATCCATTAGTTATATAAGAAACAATAAAAGGCACCCCCTTAGTAATGGTTCTTTTCCTTTTTCCTGCTTTTAATTCCCATTTCAGGGTCAGGAAGTTTGCTCTGCTTGTGCCTATTACCTTCTTGGTATCATACTCCCTTTTAACCCCCACCTTTCTTCCCACTTGTTTTCCCATTGAGTTTAATATGTTTCTCCATCAAATTCTATGTACATATGTATGTGTGTGTTTGACCCTTGTTTGTCTATTTCCATTGAGTGAGGTTCATCTGATGCCCACTTCCCTCATTGGCTTCCCTAAATGGCTTCTCCTGATTCAGCACATAGTCTCAGGATAGTTAATATATGATACAGTTTGGAAATTATGCTCCTTTGATCTTTGAGACAGTCTGTAAGTGACTTCTTGGTTCCCATTTGCAATCTTACTTCTGCTATTATTACTTTATACTGGCTACTTATAAACTTACTTACTATACTAACTACAAAAGGAGTAGTGGTCAGGGGTACCAAAACAAGATACAATTTTAACACAAGCTTCCTTTCAGAAGATGATCAGTGGGTTCTTTCTATCTTTACATCGTCCTCTGCTTCTAACAAATCTGTTCAGCTTTCATTTAAAATAACTGCAGACAATATAACACACTTGGGAGTTTACCTGCTAAGACAATTTTATGAACACAATTACAAAGCACTCTTCATACAAATAAAGATAGATCTAAACAACTGGAGAAATATTAATTGCTCATAGATAGGTCAAGCCAATATAATAAAAATGACAATTCTAACTAAGTTAATTTATTTAGTGCTACAGCAATCAAACTACCAAAGAATTATTTTATAGAGCTAGAAAAAATAGTGACAAAATTCATCTGGAAAACAAAAGGTCAAGATACCACCTCACACCTAACAGACTGGCTAACATGACACAAAGGAAAAATGACAAATGCTAGAGGGGATGTGGAAAAATTGGGAAAGTAATTCAATGCTGAGGGAGTTGTGAACTAGTCCAATCATGCTGGAGGACAATTTGGAACTACACCCAAAGGGCTATAAAACTGCATACCTTTTGATCCAACAGTACCACTACTAGGTCTATATTCCAAAGAGATGAAAAATAAAAGGAAAAGGACCTATATGTACAAGTATATTTATAGTAGCTCTTTTTGCAGTGGCAAGGAATTGGAAATTAAGGAATGTCTGAATAAGTTTGCACATAAGAAACATGTTGAAAAGGAGAGACACATACAGAATGAAAATGAAAGGTTGGAATAAAATGTATTATGCATCAAGTGAATTCAAAAAAGTGAGAGTTATAATCAAGCTGTCAGAGAAATAAAAAAATAAAAATTTATAATATCGAGAATTATTAGAAGAGCTAAAGAGATTTCTAAAAAGAGCAAGAAAATGATTTTTAAAATAAGAGCAGTAAAGAGTGAGGGGAAATGAAAGCAATGCAAGAAAATTATAAAAAGAAAATTAACAGCTTGGTAGAAAAGGAATAAAAAATACTGAACAACTCTTCAAAAATCAGAATTGGCCACATGGCAAAACAGGTACAAAACCTTACCGAAGAAAATAACTCCTTTACAACCAGATTGGTAAGTGGAAGCTACTGACTCCATGAGACATCAAGAAACAACAAAGCAAAGTGAAAAGACTAAAAAAAATAGAAGAAAATGTGAAATATCTCATAGGAAAAACAACTGACCTAGAAAATACATTGAAGAGAGATAATTAATTATCAGACAAGTAATTATAATATTATATAAGCTGTCTGAAAAAATAGGTAAAGAAGTTCTATCAAATTTCTTCTAAGACACAAGTATGGTTTTGAAAGCTAAAAGCAGGAAGAGCAAAAGCAGAGAAAGAAAACTATAAACCAATTACCCGCATGAATATCAATGAAAAAAATTTAAATAAAATAATAATAAGTAGGTTATATCACAAAGATCATACACTATGACCAGAAGAGATTTGTACTGGTAATGCAGGGCTGGTTCAATATGAGGAAAACTATTAGCATAATTGACTATATCACTACAGAAAATAACCAAAATTACATAATTATATCAACAGATGCAGAAAAAGCTTTGGACAAAATACAACTCCTATTCCTATGGAAAATACTAGAAAATGGGGCAGCTAGGTGGCGCTTGAGCACCAGCCCTGGATTCAGGAGGACCTGAGTTCAAATCCGGCCTCAGACACATAACACTTACTAGCTGTGTGACCCTGGGCAAGTCATTTAACCACAATGCCTAACCCCCCCCAAAAAATTAAAAAAAAATGCTAGAAAGCACAGGAATAAATGGAGCTTTTCTTAAAATAAGTAGCATTTATCTAAAACAAGGAGCAAGTATTATTTGCAATGAAGATAAACTAGAAGCCTTTTCAATAAGATCAGGGGTGAAGTAAGGATGTCCATTATCATCTCTATTTCTCAGTACCGCACTAGAAATGCTAGTTATAGCAATAAGATAAGAAAAAAATTGAAGGAATAGGCATAGGTAATCAGGAAACAAGACTATCATTTTTACAGATGATATGATGGTATACTTAGAATCATAAAGAATCAACTAAAATGCTAGTCAAAATAATTAACAATTTTAGCAAGGTTGCAAGATATAAAATAAATCCACATAAATCATCAGCATTTTTATATATTATTGACAAAAACCAGCAGGAAGAGAAAAAAAGAAAAAATTCCATTTAAAGATACTGCAGACAATATAAGATACTAGGGCGTTTTATATGCCAAGACATAAACAGAACTATATGAACGCAATTATAAAATACTCTCCACACAAATAAAGACAGATATAAATAACTAAAGAAATACTAATCACTCATGGGTAGGCTGAGCTAATCAAATAAAAATGGCAATACTACCTAAATTAATATACTTATTTAGTGCCATACCAATCAAACTTCCAAAGAATTACTTAATAGAACTAGAAAAAATAACAGCAAAATTCATCCAGAGGAACAAAAGATCAACACTATCAAAGGAGTCAGTAAAGAAAAATTGAAGGAATGGAGCCTAGCAGTAATCAGATATTAAACTATATTAAAAAGTGGTAATTATCAATACAGTTTGGTACTGGATAAGATACAGAGTAAATGGTTAAGGGAATAGATTAGGTGTACAATATACAAATAAGCAAATTACCACAGAAATCTAGTGTTTGCCAAACTGAATGATCTAAGTTATTTGGGCAAAAACTCACTATTTGACAAAAATTGATGGGAAAACTGGGAAATAATCTGGCATAAAATAGGCATGGACCAAATATCTCACATCATATACCAAGATAAGCTCAAAATGGGTATATGCTTTAGACATAAAGGGTGATAGCATAAGCAAATTAGAGGAGCCTAGAAGAAATTACCAGTCAGATCTATGAATGAAGGAAAGTTCATGACCAAATAAGAGATAGAGAGGTTCAAGGGAGGTAAAGTGAATAATTTTGAAATTAAAAAGATTTGCACAAACAAAACCAATGCATCCAAAATTGGAAGGAATGGAGGAAACTGGGGAGGGGGCAGAAATTGTAGCAAATTTCTATGATAAAGGTCTCATTTCTCAAATATATAGAGAAGAGAGATAAATTTATGAAATTAGAAGACATGCCCCAATTGATAAATGGTCACAGGATATGAACAGCGAGTTTTCAGCAGAAGAAATCAAAACTATCAAAAATCATATAAACTATCAAAAGTCATATAAAAATGCTCTAAATCACTACTACGGGAAATGAAAATTAAAACAACTTTGTGGCACCACTTTACACCCATCAGATTGGCTACAAAAACAAAAAAGGAGAATAACAAATATTGCAGGGCATGTGGGAAAATAGGTACATCGACAGACTGTTAGTGGAGCTTTGAACTGGAGAATGATTTAGAAATATGCCCAAAGGTCTATAACACTGTGCACATCCTTTGATCCAGAAATACTGCTACTAGGTCTATACTCCAAAGAGATGTACAACACATTTATAGCATATTGGAGTAGATATATTGCAAAACAAAAATAAAATTGGAAAATGAGATTGAGAAAATTTAAACTTAGTTCTTTGAAAAAAATTAATAAAATGGACAAATCTTTAACTAGCCTAATTAAAAAAGAAAGAAAAAAGAAAACTACCAAAAAAAAACCAGAAAAAGGTGAAATTACAAGAAATAATTATCTGAACCAATTATATATAATTATGTGTCAGAAAAAAAATGAGAATTAAAAGAAATAGACAGCTACCAAAAGGCAGGGGAGGGCAATCTGATCCAGATAGATTCATAGGTAAATTATATGAAATATTTAAAGTACAATTAATACTTACTCTGGACAATTTATTCCACAAAACTGAAAAAGAAAACACTATACCAAACTCCTTTTGTGAGACAAATGTAACTCTACTATCAAACTCAAGGAAGGATCAAGTGAAGAAAAAATAATAATAACTAATTAATATTGATTCAAAAATTTTAAATAAAGTCCTAACAAAAAGACAACATATTCAAAAAATTATTCATGATGACCAAGTTGAATTCATACCAGGGCTACAAGAAAGTGATGGCTCAAAATTAGGCAGATATAATAAACAGAGATTAAAAATAAAGCACCTCAAGCCACATGTTGATATTAATAAATGCATAATACCATTTGGCAAAATTTAACAATCATCTATATTAAAAGTACAATCTTAATAGAACTGTTTAAATATTATAAAAAGTGAATATCTAAAATTAAAACGTACAATAAGTAATGAAATAACAATAGAATCTTTCCCAATAAATAGAGGCATAAAGCCAAAATAACCAACTTTTTACACTATTATTTGACATGGTACTAAAAATGCCAGTGACAGTAATAATACAAGAGAAAGAGATAAAAGACTTACACAGAGAAAAAAAGGAGACAGAATCATCCCTACTTAATGATAACATGATGGTTTACTTAGGAAACTCTGGAGAATCAGCAAAGCAACTAATCGAGGCAACTTATGGTTTTAACAAAATAGGAGGATACACAGTAACGTTATAAAAATTAAAAGCATTTCAATGTATAAACACAAAATCCAGCAATAAATAATAGAAAAGGAACTCTCATCTAAAATAACTGCAAAATAAATACATAATCTAAGAGTTAATATGTTAAAGGCACACTTAAGATACGTAAATACATTAGAAAACTCATTAAAAATTTTAATTTAAATTGATAAATGTTTTTGTAGCAAACACATTTCTGAATACATCATCCCCCTTGCCCCACACCAGGACTCTCAGTACCTGGCTGTTTTCCTTGCTTCATCATCAGTTGCTAATCCTTGCTAAAAAACAAACAAACAAATAAATAAATGAATAAATAACTGGCTACTAAATGAATTATTGAACAAATAAATAAATGGATATATAAACAAATGAGAATGTTTATATAAACTGTAACATTCTGTTGAAGTGTAGGTTAGGTTTTGTGAGTAGCTTTGCTCTCTATTCTTTTTTTTACTCTTTGGTACAAAGGATATGGGATTGGGTAGGGGATAGGAGGATAGGATATATTTAGAAAAGAGTAATTTAAAAATAAAAGATACACACACATATATATGTGTGTTTAATTGAAAAAAAAATGGAAGATATTAAGGGGTCTGGGATGGGGAGGGATCCACCCTAGGTACAGGGAATTGTATGAAGAAAGGCATGGAGAATGCAAAGTGCAAGTAAGAATTGTGGATGGTAAATGGTGCGTAACCTAGGGTATAATGAATGTCAAATACAGGAATGGTATTAGAAATAAGACTAGAAAAATAGGTGAGATCCACATAATAGAGGGCACTGGAGGCTAGGATATGGAATTTATACTTTATACGGCACGATGAGGGTGTTTTAGTAAAGAAGTGGCATGATCAGAGCTGTGATTAAAAAGAAAAGGTAAGCTGTCTGAAGAGAAGAATCTGGAACTCATTCACAAACTTGTTTTTAAAAGACATGTATAAAAATGGAAGCGAAGGCAAGTAACTGAGAAGTACACAATAGAGTGACTTAATCCTGTAATAACACTGTCAGGATAACTAAGGCTCAAAATTATCTTGAGAGTACACAGAAATGCAAAGGATAACCAAAAGATTTCGGAGCAGTGTTTGGGACAAGATCACCAAAGAAAGAACAAGACTGTGGACAGAAATGAATAGGATGCTAACTGATGGCAGAGAGAAGGCAGGCCTGTTCAACTCTTATTTCTATCAAGCTGTAGCTTTTCCAGAGAATGAGATGAGGAAATTGGGATTCTTCAGCTTTAGAAAGGATATGAAAATTGTGTTCAAGTATTTGATGGCTACTGTGTGGAAGACACATTTAGACTTGTTTTGCTTGCCCGCTATGGGGCAGAACTAAGCACTGGGTCGAATCAGAGAATGATAAATCTGAATCTGGATGAGATCTTCGAAGTCATCTAGTTCAACGCCTTAATTTGGCAGTTGAGGAAAAAGGCCCAGAGATATTAATTTTCTAACCCAAGACTATGCAGGTAGTAAGTAGCAGAACCAAGATTCAAACCCACTTCCTTTAACTGCAAATCTAATGTGGTTTCCATTGCATCATGCTGTCTCCAAACTGCAGTCAAATGTCAGCCTGACATGAATAAGGACTAACTTCTTGATAATTATAGCCTTACCAAAGTGAAATAGACTGCCTTGAAAAGTAGCAGATTTCCCATTTTTGGAGGTCTTCAAGCGGAAGCCAGATAGCTGCCTGTTGAGGACATTTTAATTCAGTTTAAGAAGCATTTCTTACTACGTGCAAGGCACCGTGCTAAGCAATGAGCATAAAAAGAAAAAAAAAAACAATTAGTCCTTACCCTCAAGATCCTTACCAGATCCTACTGCAGGGATACAATAAGCACACAGTGCAGTAATTACACAGTATATTCAAAGTGTAATACAAATCTATTTGGGGAGATAGGGAAGCACTAAAATTGGGGGTATGAGGAGACATATAAAAGGAGCCCTGAGGGGACTGAGGGCTTACAAGACTTAGATTTGGGGAGAGAGCACATTCCAGGCATGAGAGTCAGTCTGTGCAAAGGCAGGGAGAGAGAAGATGAGCTATCATATGTGGAGAACAGCATGGAGGCCGGCTAGCTTGTAACATAGAGTGGATGAAGGAAAAGAATGTGAAATCAGTCTGCAAAGATAGGTTGCAGCCATACTGTGAAGGGCTTTAAATGTCAGGGGAGTTTATAGTTAATCCTAGAGGAAATAGGAAGCCACTGAAGCTTTTGAAGCAAGGGAACGACACAGTTAGAACTGTGCTTTAGGAATATAAATGCGTCTGTGGAGGATGAATTGAAGAGGATGAGAGACTGCAAGCTGGGAGACCAGTGAAGAAGCTATGGAGAAATTTTCGCTCAGGACTGAACTAGAGGAGTAGCTATGGGAGGGGAAAGAAAAGGATAGATTGCATCATGGATGGTCCTTGACTGTTTGATTCTAAGTTAGCCCTAGTGCTAGCACAGTACCTGGCACCCAGTAGGCACTTAAATGCTTGTTGACTGATCACAGATTTAGAGCTGGAACGATGAAGGAGCTAGGAAACCAGGACTTGATTCCTGAGGTTTCTTGTACTGATCTCCAAAGTCCTATGAACTCCCCTACTTCTAAAATGTACCTTCCAGGGAGAACTGTTGACAAGTACAATCGGAAGGTGGCAAAGAAATCCGAAGCAATGCCAGAGGCAAAGATAAAGATTCCTATGCATTAGATTAAACTCCTTGATTTTCAGATGCTTGGTCCAATCTTTGGTTAAGCATAAGGCTAACATTTTCATGCAATATCCTCCCTCACAGGCTAGGTTTGTATTCATTAGCTAATGCATGACCAGAATGGAAGTCTAGACATTTCACAGAAAAATTAGAATCCAAACTTAGTGAATGCTGAAAAACATTCGTTTAAGACAAAATCTATTACTAGAGAAGAGAGCAGCACAAGGCGTGAACTCATTTTTGTAGGTTTTAACATTACTGTCCCTCTGCAACCATATCAAACAGACAAGGAAACAAAATGTCAAAGAGGTGGAAAAACAGCAATGAATTTCGTTTTTTCCACATCCAATTTTCTGGTGTAGCAACTACCAGACCCCCCCAAAAATGTTGATCTGGCATGTGGGGGTGGGGGAGGGGTTAGGGGATCATTTCATTCTATACAAGTAATAGGCCAACGAATGCAAGTAAAATCGTGCAACCACCAGAAGGAGCTCAGTTACAACTCTTTGTAATTACTGAAGACCAACATCAAAAGTACAAATTAGAAATATGTAAATGTAATAGCTTCTGAAGTAACCAAATCTTAATGAAAGAAAACCCAAATATGTTCTAATTCAACCCTTCTTATCTAGCACGAGGGTCTTGGGAAAATGCTCACGTGACCAAAAAAGCAGGCCAAAGCAGAGAGGGTCTTCCCTACCCATCATTACTCCTTGTCTCCCTTACATCTTTCACATTCTAAGTCATGTCTGGCACCAGGAAAACCTCATTTACTCTTTGTCTTTTTCCATAGAGTAAGCTTTGTGAGCATGCCTGCCTTCAGAAACTTTATGGATGTGGCTAACACAGAACTCAGGGGCCAGTGCTCATCTCCTCTCCTTCACTTGGGCCAAGTGATGCAGAATCCGAGCAAGGAGAAGGTTATATGCAATTTTCCCTGTGTGCGTATCTTGTCTCTCCAATTAGACTGGAAGTTTCTTGAGAGCAAGGATTATGTCTTATACCGAGAATTTTCAAGCTGCAAGGAAGCTTAGAGATCATCTTGTCAACTTCTTTGCAATCCTCCTACTATACTGCACAGTGTCTTTTATACAGTACCTTGCCAACAAAAATTTGTTGATTATTTCATAAGAAAAGACAACTAATGATACTTCAGCCACGTAGGGAAAAAATGCCATTATCCTTTTTAAAATTTTTAAAGTAAGAATACTAAAGGTTGCCCACTTGATTTTGCTTGTCATTTGAATAACATTCGTAGTGAATTTTTAGAGTAAAAATCCCCTTAAACTACCCTGTACTGAAATAATCAATGTCTTTTGACAGGTTTTCCCAGAGTGCCACTTCCCTGATGAGACCTACTAGTCTCATTCACAAGCTGCTTAAGACAGCTATATTTTTAGTCTGGCATTATGAACATTTGGGGAAAGGATCATGGGAACATATTGATTTTGGAATAAGTTACTCCAACATTTCTACATACGAATCTCTCAGCTCTACCTGATTTTCTTAGGTTTTGTGAGATTAAATTCCTTGGTATTTAGTAAAATTTAGCATAGGAGAAATATGACAGTGCACTGTCCATTAGAGTTATATTTCTTGGGTGTATTGCTATATATAAACAAATTTTTTCTACACAAATACCAAAAGTCATTTTCCAATGGATAAATGGTCTAAGGACCATTTGAAAACAGAGTTCTCAAAAGAAGACTTGTGAACCACTAATAACCACATGAAAGATATGCAAATGAAGATGACTCTCAGGTTTCACAGTATATCTTACCAATTGACAAAGATGAAAAAAAGATGAAAATAGCCAACGTGTTAGAGGGGTGGTGGAAAGACAGGCAAGTTAACGTACTGTTGGTGGAATATTCTGAAAAGCTATTTGAATTATGCAAAGAAAGTGACTAAAACAGAAAACTGTTTAATGCAGAGTTCCCACTGCTAGGCAAATACTCCAAAGAGGTCAATAATGAAAAAAAAAAAGGTTCCATATATACCAAAATATTTATAGAAGCATTTCGTTGTGATAGTTGAAAGTAGTTGCCAATTGACTTAAGATGGCTAAATAAGTCATGGCAAATGAACGTAATGGAATAAGATGGTACATAGGAAACGATATGATAAATACAGAGAAGCATGGGAAGACATGAACTAAGTGAAGGAAGCAGAACCAGGAAAACAATACATAAAATGACTGCAACAAGGCAACATCAAAACAATGGAAACTACATGCTGCAAAATTATGATGACCAAGCTTGGCCTAAAAGAAGAGATATCGTAACATACCTCAAGATGAGAGATCATAGGAATGGAACACAGCATATAATGTCAGATTTGGATGATGTGCTGGTTAGTTTTAAGGAACCACTGTTTCCTCCCTTCTTTTTAATGGTTCTCTGGGAGGGGAAGAAGGATGTATTTGGAAATTAAAATGTAAAAATAATCAGTACTAATTTAAAAATTTTTAAATCTGCTTTTTAACACTCAAGAAAACAGCATGTTTTTTGCAAGAGCAAAAACACAAGCAAGGGGAATTGAAGCTGCCAAGAAGAGTCAAAGACTTAAGTTATAATTGTCGTTGAGTCATTTCAGTTCTGACTCTTCATGACCGTGTTCGGGGTTTTCTTGGCAAAGATACTGGAGTGGTTATCCATTTCCTTCTCTGGCTCATTTTACAGATGAAGAAACAAAGACAAATGTGGTTAAGTGGCTTGCCTATGGTCGCATAGCTAGTAAGTGCCTAAGACTGGATTTGAACTCAGGTCTTTCTGACTCCAGGCCTAGCACTCTATCGTCCACACTACCGAGCTGTCGCTTAAGTTACATACTCCATGTTTGTAATCTTCAAAGGAAAGAAAGAAAGCTTTTCATGTCCTTGAAGCAGTTTACATATGTTGATTACAATAAACTAGAGTTATATAAACTTTGGTGTCCATCTCATTAAAAGAGTTTGAAACTTTGTCATTTTGGTTTTTTAATTTTTTTAAATTAATGAACATTTATTTTCTCTCAGTCCTACCTCCCTAACTCACTGGGAAAAAAAAAAAAAACAAGAAAGAAAAACATAACCCTTATAACAAATATGTGTAGTCAAGAGAAACAAATTCCCATCTTGGCCATGTCCAAAGCTCTGTGGTTCATTCTATGTTTCTTCCTTCATTTCTCTGTTGGGGGTGGACAGCACACTTCATCACTGGTTCCTAATACAAGTTCACGTCCTAACCCTCTACTCTATGGCTGATCATTGCACTGATCTTAAGCCTTTCAAAGTTGTTTGTTTTTTGTAGTATAACTTGTTCTCCTGGTTTCAAAGATTGAGGAAAATGACTTATATATACGAAATATTTATAGTAACTATTTTTGGTGGAAAAAGAACTAGAAACTAGAACTATATTCATAAAGTAAGGAAAGGCTAAAGAATTTATGGCATATGAATGTAATGTAATACTATTGTGCAGTAAGAAAACAATGAAAGGAGTAGTGTCAGAGTAATCTGGGAAGATTTGTATGAACTGATGCAAAGAAACTTCATTGTTTATAAGCACTGCAGAGAGAGTACTTGCTTCCTGATGCTGCCATTTTTGACACTGTACAATGAATATGAAAGGATCAATAAATTATATACACACACATACATATGCTTACATGTGTATATATGTTGCATGTACTTACACATATACATATATACATAGACACACACAAACACACATACAGCAACAGCATGACAGAGACCTGGAGTCACAAAGACATGGGTTCATGTCCTTTCTCTCCAATGCATACTACTGAGTCATTATGTGGCCACGGGAAGGTCATAACCTTTCAATGCTATGATCAATTCTCTAAGTACAGAGCAGTTGGTGACCATCAGTAGAAATTTCCACCCCAGGAGCTCCACACACAGATGAAATCACAGAGAAAGAAAATATAAATTAATAAATGAACAAATACATAGGTATTTACATGTATAGGTATGTGTGTGTACCCACATACACACACAGCATTGATCCTTGGTATATTGCCATATTATAATTTACTAAGCACTTAATATACACCTAGCTCTGGGCCACTGTGGAGGTTTCAAAAGAAGTACAGGCATACCTCAGAGATATTGCAGATTCAGTTCCAGATGATCGTAGAAAAGCAAATCCTGTAATAAAGTAAGTCACATGAATTTTTTTTTATTTCCCAGTACATATAAAAGCTATGTTTCCACTATAGTGTAATCTATTAAGTATGCAATAGTATTATGCCTAAAAAAAAAAAAAAAAAACATTGTAAGGGGCAGCTACGTGGCTCAGTGGATAGAGCACTGGCTCTGGAGTCAGAAGGACCTGAGTTCAAATGTAACCTCAGACACTTGATACTTACTAGTTGTGTGACTCTGGGCAAATCACTTAACCCCAATTGCCTCACAAAAAAAAAATTGTACAACCTAATTAAAAAATACTTTATTGATAAAAAATGCTAACCATCATCTGAGCCTTCAGTGAGTTGTAACCGTTTTGCTGGTAGAGAGCATTGCCTTGATGTTGATGTCTGCTGACTGATCAGGGTGGCAGTTGCTGAAGGTTGGGGTGGCTGTGGCAATTCTTAAAATAGACAATAATGACATTTGCTCTATTGATTGCCTTTTCTTTTCACTTGAACACTTAGAGGCCAATTGTTGGGTTATTAATTGGTCTAAATTCAATATTCCTGTGTCTCAGGGAATAGGAAGGCCCAAGGAGACGGCAAGAGATGGGGGACCAGCAAGTTGGTGGAGCAGTGAGAACACGTACAACATTTATTAAGTTCGCCATCTTATACGGGTGTGGTTCACGGTGCTTCAAAACAATGACAATAATAACATCAAAGATCATTGATCACAGATCACCATAACAGATATCATACTAATGAAAAAGTTTGAAGTATTGTAAGAATTACCAAAATGTGACACAGAGACATGCTGTTGGAAAAATGGTGTCAACAGACTTGCTTGGTTGCCATGAACCTTCAATTTGTTGAAAGCACAATACATCTATGAAGCACAACAAAGTAAAGCACAATAAAACAAAGAGCAATAAAATGAGGTATGCCTGAATAAAGCCTGGAGTTGGTACTTGAGTAGTTTCAAGACTAGCTGGAAGGATTTGGGTAAACACGCGAGGCAATTAGAAGACAATACAAAAGGGTGCACAATTGAGAGCCAAATTGGGTGGTATGAAAGGCTGATTAGTGGGATTTCTCACTAACTTTATAGGGAGCCTAACTAATGTATATCAGGTGGTAATATCATTAATCTCACCCCTCCCACATAACCACTTGCTCCAAGGAACTACATTTTTTATGGCTATTGATTTCACAACATTTTAAAGTCATTCACATCAATACAAAATACTCAAGGCCAATTATTAAAGTTTTACACTAAAAAAGGGGGGGGGTGAAAGAGAACATGATTGGTTTGTATGGCATTTATGAAGGTCCTTTTCCAAATCTCAGCACAGCAACAAAGAATCTCTTGTTGGAGAACATTTTAGAATTAGTAGCAGTGTTATTACGGAATCATTTAGAATTTGAACCCTGAAGTGTACATTGGATGCCTTATGGAAGGTAGGAGGGCATAGTAAAAAGAGTGCCAAACATATAGGCATGAAGATCTGGATTCAAACTCACCCTCTGTCCCTGAGCATGTCACTTAACCACTTTGGACCTCAACAGCCACCCCCATAAATGTGGGTGATCACACTTGTCATATTCACTTCTCAATTCACATGCTGACTGTAAGGTTCACATAAGCAATCACCAAAAGTGTTTTGGAAAAATTAAAGCACCTTACAAATATCAGTGATCATTTTTCATTTTGATAACCAAAGTGATCAGCAATAGCCATATCCTTTAGAATTGTGCTGAAAAAAAAAACAACTCTTCAGATAGCAAGTAATTCTATTGTCAAGAATCTCATTTGAGAGTGGAGTCCACTAGCTATGTCGTCTCCACTTTGCATCATGAAGTTCTCTGCGTCATTATAAAAATAATGATCTCTGAGCACTGGCCCTGGATTCAGGAGGACCTAAGTTCAAATCCGATCTCAGACACATAACACTTACTAGCTGTGTGACCCTGGGCAAGTCACTTAATCCCATTGCCTAGCCAAAAAAAAAATAATAATAATACTAATGATCTCTGGGGAGACCAGGGCATAAATGGAAACCAAGAAAGTTGAGAAGGCAACAGAGATACCATCTTCAGAGACACAAAGGTACTACAGAGTGAAATAAGGGGAACACAGGAAAGGCTTTTTAAATGCAATTAACAGTATACCAGAGAAGTAACACCTCACTTATGATTATAAGCTCCTTGAGGGCAGAAACTGTCTTTTGCCTCTTTTTGTATCCCCATCATTTAGCACAGTGCCTGGCACATAACGAACGCTTAACAAATGTTTACTGCTTGAATGAACAAAATGAATGAAAGATTGATACCAACTCAGTAAATCAGCTCACAGGACAAGAGAGGCAGCTACTAACAAGTCTACTAACACGTCTCAACTGTTTAGTTTACCCCCTATGATAGGCAGCATAACTGACATCCATGATAATTTTTCTTCCCAACAGTGGCTCTAGTCAAGGGATATGGAGATCAGACAGCAAATCTTTAGTATCATCATCCAGCACTGGCAGGTCCAGATCCTACCACATTCAATTAGTTAACGGTATACATGCTTCCAGAGGTGAGATATATGTAGTAACAAGGGAACTCTTCACTTCTCATTATCCCTGATGTTTTTGTCCAGGACTAAAGGGACAGATAACAGAAACAAAGGCCAAATCTTTATATGAGTTGTCTACAACCTGTTAAGGTTTAGAAACTGGTAATTACAGATGAATCTTGGGATGATGTCATATAAAGGTACTTGGTTTGGAATCAAGAAATCTCTATTCTGTTCAATTCTGCAACATTTATTAAACACCTACTATGTTGTCAAGCACTGTGGTAGGGTTTAAAAAAAAAGAAAAACGTTTTCCTTTCTCTCATGGAGCTTACACTGTACTGGGACATATAACAGGATGCAGGTAAATGCAAATTTTTGCAGGTTAATATAAAAAACGGATAAACGCAAACAGTCACACA
Organism: Vombatus ursinus; assembly: GCF_900497805.2. NCBI lineage: Eukaryota > Metazoa > Chordata > Mammalia > Diprotodontia > Vombatidae > Vombatus > Vombatus ursinus. The sequence continues at coordinate 4,120,727 of NW_020944355.1, read as the reverse complement.
ATACCACTTCACATGGTGACGGACCAAGAAAGGCCCTGTGGAAGAAGTGGCAAGCCAGGAATTCTCCAATGCAGGTGCTGACACTAGTTACCTCTGAGACCTTGGGCAGCTACCTTGATCCCTCTGAACCTCAATTTCTTCATTGGTCAAAGAGAAAGAATGCAATCTGTCCTGACTGCATTATGGGGAGAGGAACATTTTAGTGAGGCACAAATAAAATCATGGATGACAAAATGACTTGGAAAGTGTAAAGTACTATGGAACATCTCATACCTGGCTTTTGAAGGAAAGGTAAAAATTATATAGCTTACATTAGTTTTAATGAAGAAAAGAACTTGGTTGGTTGACTGCTGTCCGTCATAATTAAAGAAGACCAAAATTACTTCATTATGTTGGGTTGAATGTACAGTGTGTCCAACTGACTGATCAGACCAATATGAGCTAGGAAGGCTCTATCACAGGTCAGGCACAAATATCCTGTGTGAATATTTGGGATGGAGATGTATCTAAATTTGTGCATCTTATGTTTCTTTTGAGCTACTGCAATTCTGCTTTGCTCATAGAGAACAGCAGTTTCTCTGATGCAGGCACACCATGCTGGGTGGTCCTATGCCAGTGTCTCCCATGTCTCACAATTGATAACAAAGTTCTTTAGAGAGACCTTTAGAGGGTTCCTGGATTGCTTCTTCTGATCTCCATGTCAGCACTTACCTTATGTGAGTTCTCCATAAAATAGTCTTTCATTCAAACGTCATGGCCACTCCTTTGGACTTGTTACCAGAGTTTGAATGCTTGGCAGTTCAGCTCAAGAGAGGACCTCAGTGCCTGGTACCTTATCTTGTCAGGTGATCTTCAGGATCTTCCTTAAGACAATTCAAACAGAAGTGATTCAGTTTCCTGGCATGGCACTGGTAGACTGTCCAGGTTTCACAAGCATACAGCAATGAGGTCAACCCAACAGCTCTGTAGACATTCAGTATGGTAGGCAGTCTAACACTTCTCTCCCACACTTTCCTTCAGAGCCTCCCAAATACTGAGCTAGCTCTGGCAACGCGTGCATCAACCTCATCATTTATGTGTACATCCCTGGAAAGTATACTGCCAAGATAAAGGAACTTATCCACTGCATTCAAAATTTCTTCACCTGCTGCAATCAATGGTTTCATGTATGTATGGCGTGGTGCTGGCTAGTGGAGAATCTCTGTTTTCTTGGTGTTATCAGGCCAAAATTAGCACAAGCAGGAGATAATTGGTTCATATTCTGTTGCATCTCAGCTTCAGAGGCTGCATTGGGTGAACAATCACCTGTTAAAAAAAAGTTATGTACCAATTCTTCCACTTTTGTCTTAGTTTGTAGCCTTTACAAATTAAATAATTTACCATCAGTGAGGAGGCTGTCCTCGATAGCGTTTTTCATCCTCATTGAAGGCATCCCACAACATTGCTGAACACAGTTAGCATGAAAACAGCTAGCATCAAAAGACCATGTTTATCCAAATGCATGTTATTTTCTATCTAAGTTAAGACTGGGCATTTTTTCTATCTTTCTATTACTTAAAAGTGAGAGGATATTTTCAGGGAAACGCTATTCTGTTCAACCTGGATGATGTGAACTGCCTCCAGCTGCTCCTTGCAGACCCCAAGAAATGTTTCCTGAATTGAGTAGCCGCATTTTCATACAAGGACACATTTCGAATCCTTTCTCCTGCAAACCCCAAACCTGTAGAAAGAAGATAAAGAGCTTGGGGCTTACAAAGCACTATCCAATGCAAACTTTTGGTCACAGAAAGATCTCAGAACACACTATCTTCTGCAGTCTTTCCTTAAGATGCCCTAGACAGAAAACAATAATCCATCAATAAAAGGGCTTGTTGAATAAAAGAACATCAAGAGCAAAGCAGATATAACTGAAACGACTGGACTTCCCACTCAGGCCAACAGAAATAAGAATTATTTTGAACAGAATCTCATCTGGATCCTATTTTTAGCCACTGTAAACATAATTAGCCTAGGCTTCAAATATGATCTAAGTAGTTTATACCATGAATCAGGAAGAGGTCAGGTTTGGCGAATGTGTGTGTGTGTGTGTGTGTGTGTGTGTGTGTGTTGCACAACTTACAGAGCAAAGGTGCAAAAGTTCAGGAGTCAAGCGGAATTCCTGTCTTTTTCATGTATATGTAATGGATGATTCAATCTGGGAACTGGTAGGGAGTTCAATCTGGGCTTGTGAAAGTCTACTGCAGGACTTTGAGGGCTTTGCCTTATTTGGAACACATCCAGTACTTTCTTTACCTTGAACTTCCAGCATAGGCAGGAAGAAGATTTCTCTCTCCTTCACCCTTCCCCCTGCCCCAGTAGCAATGGCAGTTATAAAGCATACGGCAGGGAAAATAAGTTCTTGTCTAGGCAAGCCTGACAAGGGTCTTCTTTGCTTCTTCTGTCTTTCTGTTTCCTTCCTTGACAACAAGTCAGTGAACAGCAAATACTAAAAAATAGACATTTTCAGTGCTAGCAGCTAGCTCACATGTTCAAAAGTTAAGGAGTTGTAGGGCTGAATACAAGCTGCCAAGCAGGACATGATTCTGAAAATAGCACACTTCTGGAAGGTGAAAATGACAAGTGACAGGATCATCCTGAAATCAGAAGAACTAAATAGCTGGATCTGGCTGTCTAGGAGATGGAAGTTTTGTCTCGTCACAAATCAGCAAGCATTTAGGAAGCACCTACTATGTGCAAAGCACTGTGCTTAGCTCTGGGGATTCAAAGAAAAGTGAAAAACAGTCCTTTCTCTCAAGGAGCTCACGGTCTAACAGGTGAGACAACATGAAAATAACTACATACAAATAAGATAGAGACTGGATAAACTGGAGGTAACCATTTAAGGAAAAGCACTCGCATTAACGGGAATCAAAAAAGGCTTCTTGAAGAAAGTGGAATTTTAGCTTGAACCAGAAAAAAGTCAAGGAATCCAGGAAGGGGGGATGACGTGGGAGAGAGTTCCAGATGTGGGAAAAGGCCAGTGAAAATGCAGAGTCCATCTAGCATCATTCCTGAATTAATGAGATCACAGACCCACGAGAGTATTTGAGGACTAAGGACCTTTTTACCCACAAACTCTATTGCCAACCCCAAGGAAGTCAAAGATAGAAAGAAAAGCCCCATGTACAATAATATATGTAGAGTAGAACCTATTATAGTAAAAAAGAGCTGGAAACAAAGAAAATGCTCATCAATTGGGAAATGGCAAAATAAGTTAATGGTACAGGATTGTGATGGAATATCACAATGCTGCAAGGAATGACAAACATGAAGAATAACAAGAGAATGGGAAGTCATGAATGGATACAAAGTGAAACGAACAGAAGCAGGGAACAATACACATGATGACTACAACAACGTAAATGTGAAGAACGCCCCAGAACCCCATCATCTCAAACGGAACATTGAGTACTCAGAATGATTAATTGATATAGTATATTATATATACTATATATATTATTAATTAATAATTAATTAATGATTAAGTTTGCCACCGAAATAAAGTCAGATTCTACTCATTTGTACTTAGTGACATTTCAGAACATGAGGAAAATTATAATCCCCCTTTCATTATAGTCATATGCCCTTCACCATCCTGAGACACACTCCAGTTTGTCAACGTCCTTCATAAACTGTGGTGCTCAGAACCAAGGGTAATACACTTGATGTGGTGTGGCCTGGCAGAGAACATCAGGTCCTCCATTTTCCCAAAAGTTCTGATCCTCTTAGGGCAACTCGAGATGAACTGAGGTCTTCTGGCTACTAGAGCAGACTGCTGGAGTCTGCAGTCCGTCAAAATCCCTACGTCTTTTTTCAGACAAACTTCCAAGTATAACTTCCTCTTCCTGTATTTATTTTTCTTTAACAAATTTAAAACTTTTATTGGTATCTTTTATTTTCAGAAAAGTGTCAGACTCCTTGCTTGGAATATTGGGAAGATGATGAGACATGGAAAAAGATCAAGACCTCCATTTTTACCATGTTTAGCCAGAGAGGATTAATCTGGACCTGAACCTAGGAGGCAAAGTTATGGATAGGATATATATTTGTGCTTCATCCACGTACAGACAACTGAATAATTTTTGGAATATGTAGTCTTAGTCATATATGAAGTATGTAATATAGAATAAGGAAGTTTGGCCCTCTATTATGTCATAGTGACTCATAAGAAAGAACATACGTCTTCTAAACATATTATCTGGGCCTTCCATGTCTAATTGGGATGGGGTGGACTCCCATGCTTAAGCTTACATGTCAAAGGTAGGCAAAATGAAAACAAAAATCAACATCACAATAAAACTATGAGTATGCTATTTCGTTCATTTCTTTTCTATAAGGTCAAAAGTCAGTTGGGAAGGGAGGGAGGCTCTCCAGTGCTCCATAAAACTTTGTTTTAAATGTTAATGTTAAGATGATGGTGAGATTTTAGCATTTGGATTCTCAGACCCACTCACTGAACATATTTCTAATTCTCATTCATCCTATTACTAGCCATTAAGAGAACACTACCTGTACATTAGTGACATCAAGTAAATGATTCTGTCTCAGAAAGCACATCTTTTGCAGAAATCTTTAACAGCTTTGGACAGCAAAAGTGCTATAGCAAGCCACTGCTTGTAGCCAAAGCCATCCTTTAGTAGAATTTAGGGGAATTAACATGCTCAATTTAAACATCAAAAATAATAAGCTAAGCACATTAAAAGCCCATATGTATGGAAGTGCCTAACCCCATCCCATCTTCTTGTGACAATCCCATAATGCTCTCTTCATAGGAATACAGACTTAGAACTAGAAAGAACTTTAGCGCAGATCTACTCATTTTATAGACAAGGAAACAAGTTCAGAGGGGTTAAGTGACAAATCCAAGATAACATTGCTAATAAGTGCTCGAGGATGAAAATTTATATCCTGTAATTCTAAACCTAGTACAATTTCCCATTATATCACAATATCTTCACTTACTATCCCACTAATTGTAATTGCCTTTTGCTTACTGTGAGAAAATAACTTCTCTATGTTAATAAAAAAAAAATCTTTGCTAGGTTCTGTCTTGTTCAAAAAATGTTTTTTTTTTAAATTATGAAAAGGTTTTGCCATTTTGAAAATCCTTATAAGGGGAAAAATCCCCCACAACAGAATGTTAACTTTATGAGGACTCCATTATATGGAAATACTTATAGTTGCTGGAAAGAGAGATTTAGTTAAGGAGACACTGTTTATTTAGATCCTCATCCTCGCTGTTGACTCCTACAGAGGACAATGGCGACCGAAACACCTGGATCTTTTTCAGGAAAGCTACATTTTAATTCAATCCAACGAGCACTTTTTAATTGCTTATCATGTGCAAGACACTATGCTAGATGCTAGGAAGAAAAAAAAAAGTCCCTTCCCTGAAGGAGCTAGCTTAAACTTGCAAAGTGGATTTTTTCTGAACTCAGGTTTAAACCTTCCCAGTTTTCCCCAGACAATTTCATCTTTATTGGATTCGGCCCAACATTTCAGCTTGCTGAGGTCGGTTCAGGGGCCATTTCCTAAGGGAAGTGATTCTTGACCCCATCCGAGTTGTTAGTGTTCTTTCCTTCTTTCTCTAATTATATTCTAATCCTTTATTTATTCACATGTTGTATCTCACCTCCTCTACTCACAGTGGAATGGGAGTTCCTTAAGGGCAGGAACTTTTACTTTTTTCTTGTACTCACAAGGTCCCTTCACACCTACGCATCTCCATCTGGGATGGGGACTCATTCTCCTAGGATCAGGAAAAAATAATCACAAAAAAGGGCATCCTAAGCCCAGGCTCAATATCACCTAGGCAGGACATGTGCTCTAGATGCCTTAAAGGGGCATAAGGGTAGAAAAGGGAAAGGAAAGAAGGATGGAATAAAAGGGATGGGGGAGGGGCTAGAGCAAGCTGTCCTTCCCTCAACTACCTCTCAGGAAGTAGCTTAAATACAGACATGGCACTATTTGCACCCAGAAAGGAAGAGAGAGGTGGCAAGGGTGATCATTCACTTTTGTAAATACACTAAGTCATCAGCTGTCCCAGCTACCCAGGCAATATAGTCTATCAGTGAGTCAATAAACATTTATTAAGTGCCTCTTATAGGCCATACACTGTACTAGTCATCTCCAAGTCTGAACCCTTTAGCCCTGAGTCACACATGGCTAGGGGCAGACACCAAAGCTACCACATGGTTGAGTGGAACCAGGACTGGCCACTACGTGCATGAGTCATACAATGGCCCAATTAGGCCAATTGAACCTGTTTACATCGATATTTAAGTAGAGTAAAAATTGATATTACTATGCTAGCTCTGTCTCAATCACATGGATTGTATATCTGGAGTAATTTCATTTTTAATTGATATCCCTGTTTCCGTTAATAAATACTCCAACCAAAACAATCAGAAATAGAAAAACTTATGTTCCTCTGCTTACTAGTTATTTTTAACATCTTTAAAAAGGTTTTAAATAGTATGCATTTCCTTTTTTGAAAACTACTACTTTGGACATTTATCTGTTGGAAGATCTTTTGGATTTGTATCAATTCCTCAGAAACTTTGCATGTCAGATGTTTATTACAGATAATTAATGGAAATATTTATTCTGATCTGTATCTATTCTAATACTAGCTGGATTAATTTTATGTGGGCACAAGTATTTTATGCAAATGGCTCTGTGACTTCATCAATGCATATATTCTCTCTAGTGATGTAGATCATAACCCATTCCTTGCCTGTTCTTCTGTGGGATTCTTATTCATGTTCTCCCATACATAGGCCACTGGGGTCCATCCAACATACTGGGAAACTCCATTTTCTTCTAACATCCTGAGGATTCCAATCAAGCATGAAGGCTATCCACTGATGAGCTCTCACTCTTCACATATGGTCAAATCATCTTATGTTTTTCATTGATCAATATTAAATAACTCAATATGCTCTGAAGAGTTTATAATATATATGCAGACTATAAATGCTTAAAAGAAAATCTAGGCAGATGTTGACATTAGAATAATGATTATCGGGGACTTCAAAATACTTCTTTCAGGCAAATAGAAATCTAACAATAATGAAATCTGTAAAACATCTTCACAGAATATTAGATTAGATAAGAGAGACCTTTGGTGGTTAATAAATAGAAATCGTAATGAATATAGATATTTCTCAGTTTTGCATAGCACATTTACAAATAGTGACCATGTAGGAGGGCATAAAAATTCATAACAAAAGGCAGAAATATTAAATATATCCTTTATAACCTATCTCAGCCACACACAATGATGGTCACACCCTATTTATCCTTCATATAGCTTGTTTTGTACACATTTGTTTGCATTTTTCTCCCCCATTAGATTGTAAGCTCCTTCAGGGCAAGGACTGTCTTACAACTTTTTGTATCCCCAGAGCATAGCACAGTGCCTGGCATATAGTAGGTACTTAATAATTTTTTTTTGTCTAGGCAATGGGGTTAAGTGACTTGCTCAGGGTCACACAGGTAGTAAGTGTCGTGTCTGAGGCCGGATTTGAACCCAGGTCCTCCTGTCTCCAGGGCCAATGCTCCATCCACTGTGCCACCTAGCTGTCCCTTCATAAATATTTTTGACTGAGGGATTGTAGACAACAATTTAATAAAAAATTGTAACCAACAGTGGAAATTTGAAGAAAAGATTGAGATTTAAATGAATACTGAATAATGTTAAACTAAAGAATGAGTGTGTCATAGAATAAATCAGAGAAAAAATAAGTAATTGCATGAAAGATGTTAACAAGAAAACAACCTATGAAACATGGAAAAATTTCTATCTCAATATCTATATCAACAAAATAAGGAAAGAAGAGATGAAATAACTGAATATGCAGGTAAAAACCTATAAAATTATAGGATCATAAGATTACTGAACTCCAGATTTAGAGCTTAAATAAACCTTGGAGAATTCTGAATCCAATTCCTTCATTTCACAGCTAAAGTTACTGAGGCACAGAGGCAGGAAGAAGTTGGGGTTCTGAAGAACATTCTTTAGGCTGAGCAAAGTTAGGTAGATAGGAGATTTTCATTTTTACCCTTGTCTTTGGAGGGTAAGAGAATAGGGATAGAAAGTTGGGAAAGAGGTAACTAAGGGAATTTTTTAAGAGTAAAATTCTTAATCAAATACAGGATAAAGGAAATCACAAAAGATAAAAGTTTTAATTACATGAAATTAATTTTTTTAATTTGCACGAACAAAATCTGAGCAATTGATGTTAGAAGGGAAAAAATTAATTGGGAAAACATGTGTACATCAAATATCTCTTATTAGAGTATGATATCCAAAATACAAAAGGAATTAAGACAAATATATAAGAACAAGACCCACCCCTCCTTTTGATAGGTGGTCTAGGGGTTATGAACAGACTATTCTCAAAAGATGAATTATAAACTATTAACAACCACGTGAAAGACTGCTCCAAATCACTAAAAAGAGAAACGTAAATCAAAACAACTTTGAGGTTTCAGGTCATATCCAGTGAATTAGCAAAGATAATAAAAGATAAGAAGAGCCTGTGTTGGTAGGGTTTTAGAAAGGTAAGCATACTAATGAACTATTAATGGAAGTACATTTTGGTACCACCATCTTGTAAGGCAATTTAAAATTATGTTAGGAAAGTGACCAAAATGTCCATGCTCTTTGATTCATAGATTGCACTACTAGGTATATATGCCAAGGAAGAAAAACGCATTACTCAGTATCTTGCAGTATCTTTATAAACATAGATCATGTGCTGGGGTATAAAAAAAAAAGGCATTAAAAAAACAAACACATAAATTATAGACCATAACAAAATAAAAATAGTAATTGATTTAAGACATATGAGCCCCAAATATAGACTTACATGGAGACTAAGTAATACTATCTTAAATAAGTGGGTCAAATAAATCATGTAAAAATAATTATAGACAAATTATTGAAACTGCCTAAAAGCAATCCTCTGAAAATGACTGATATTTCTGAAAACTTATATTTAAAAAGTATTAGAAGGGAAATTAATGAATTTACCATGCAATTTAAAATACTAGAACATGAATTAACATCATAAAAATTATAAAATAAGAAATGTTGAAAATCAAAGGAGAAATAGATAAATTTGAAATGAAAGGACTATACAATTGATAAACAAGGTAAGAGATTTTTTTAAAGACTAACAACACTGGTGAAGCATTAGTTAACCCAATTTTTTTTAAAGTGGAAAAAATACCAAAACTAAAAATGAAAAAAGGAAATTTATAATAGAGAATAAATTAAGAGAAATATTAGGAACTGTGATGCACAATTACATGTCAATAAATCTGTGGACTCAAAGGAAATGGAAGAGTATATGACAAAATATGAAATACTCAAAGTAACAAAATAAGAAATAGAGATTTTAAGCAATACAATTTCAGAATAAAAAAAAAGAAACACAGCAAGTTATCAATCAACTTCCAAAGCAAAAACATTCTCATAAAGATGGATTTACAAGTGAATTCTATGAAACAATTAAAAAGTAGTTAATACCTATGCTCCAAAAATTATTATAAAAAGACCAAGAAATCTGTCCAAGAAATTGGTAATAGCCTTTTAAATAGGGAAGAGACCTTAATACCCTCTCAAATATATCTGCCATCTGTGAAAAAGAAATGAATATCACTAAATAAGTACATAAAGCAAAGTTCTAACCCTACCTCTACGCCTTATTTTCTACCAATTTCAGACAAGCTATGTCTACAGTACATGATTTGGTGATAGCAAGAAGGTTAATTATGCTTCATTGAGTTGTTGCAAGAAATTAATTCCCTTGGTCAAGAGTCATAGTGATATATAATAGAAGATATATCTGTATGTACCAAGAAGTGTGTATATATCAAAGGAAAAGTCTGAAGGGAGTCTCTGTATATAATGAAGCAAATATGAGGTAATGAGCAACACACTGGTGAGGTCATAGCACTGATGCTGGCTATGCCAGATGATCTCATTGGGTTTTTTAAAAGGCTCTTTTTAATGGTTTTGCAGAAATGTCACAAAAATGGTAAAGATTACTAATAATTCACAAAATCAAAGAAATTTCGAACCAGAAGGTACCTCTGTGGCTACCCAGTCTAACCCAGGCTGGAAAAAAGAATCCCTTGTGGGGCAGTTAGGTGGCGCAGTGGACAGAGCACCGGCCCTGAAGTCAGGAGGACCTGAGTTCAAACCCGGCCTCAGACCAAACACCTGATACTTACTAGCTGTGTGACCTTGGGCAAGTCATTTAATGCCAATTGCCTCACAAAAAAAAAGAATCCCTTGTACAATACCTACAACACTAGCAGTCAGTTTTTGTTTGAAAATTCCAGTGAATGGGAACCCATTACTTCCCCAACCAGCTCATTCTAATTATTAAGAAGTTTTTCCATACGCCAATCCTGTATTTGTTGCTTTGCAACTTCTTCCCTTTAGCTCCAGAGAGCAGAACCAGTAGGAAACAGTCTAATACTTCTTTCTTCTCTGGGGTAAACATTCCCAGCTCCTGCAACTGATCCTTACATGGGATAAACTTAAGGGTCTTCATCATGTTGGTTGCCTTCCTCAGGAACTTCCTGAGTTTATCAATCAATCACTAAGCATTATTAAAGGCCTACCCTGTGCCAGGTAACATGTAAAGCACTAAGGATACAAAGATAAAAAGGAAACTCCTCAAGAGGCTTACAATTGATGGAGAAAACAACACACTTTCGCAAAAGTAAATTAAAAGTATATGCAAAGTAAAGATGTCAATGTCCTTTTCTGAAATGTGGCATCCCAAAGTGAGTACTATACTGCAGATGTGGTCCAGACAGTTTAGCGCATGCACATATTAATGTCTTTTGGTCTTGTAAATAATAGAATCCAGATTCTTCTGTAATCTTTTTTTTTTTTCAGAGTGGAAAGCTCCACAATGCTGAGCATAACTAGAGAGTAGAGCAATTCAGCGAGTATATAAAAAACGAAGTCTGTTTCTTGACCCTTCTGTAGCACTAGACTCCTATATCCTGTTCTCCGGGAGTTTTCATGATACTTTTCTCTCATGGCTCTGCCTCCTATCATATCACTCTTTTTCAGTCTCCTCCTCCTCCTCCTCCTTCTTCTTTTTGGATGGCTCATCATCTGTGTCTAGTCCCAAGGTTATATCCTGAGCTCTCTTCTCCTGTCTTTATACCCTCTCATTTTATGATACCATTAGCTGCTATACCTGGGATGGGGGCGGGGGGGCGGCAGCATGGTACATTAGGAAAAAAAAACACTAGATAGGGAGTTAGGGGACCTGAGCATGAAGCCTGGCTTTGGTACTTACTCTGTGACCTTGGGCAAGTCATATAACCTCTCTAGACCTCAGTTTCCTCATCTACGAAAATGAGGGCATTAGATTAGATAAAGCTCTAAGACTCAATGATTTCTAAGGTCTTTTCCAGCCCTAAATTTATATTTGTACAATGCTATGACTCCCAGACTTATATAACCAACTCTGGTTTCTCTTCTTAGCTTTAGAACCACATCACCATCTTCTTATGGGAATCTCCAACTAGATACCCTGCTGGCTTCACAAGCTCACCATGCCTAAAATGGAACTCATTCTCTTCCCCATTGAGTGTAGCTCTTTTTCACATTCTCCTATTCCTGTTAAGGGTGCCACCATTCTTCCAGCTGTTCTAGGTCACAAAAATGGAAATATTGTCTACTTTTTACTTTCCCTCAAATTCTCCCAATAGTCAATCTTGTTGATTCTATCTCCATAACACCTCTTCTATTCCTCTCTTTTTTCCATGCATATGCCTACCACTTTTGTTCAGCAGCCCCTCATCTCTTCTTACCTAGACTACTGCAACAGCTTTCTAAATGGACTTAAACTTTCCAGTCTCTCCCTTTCCTAATCTGTCCTCTCCAGATGTCAACAGTCTTTCTTAAGCACTCAGACCATGCCCCACCCCATCCCTCCAGATCATTCACCTTTAGTGCCTTGCTGTTGCCTCTAGGATAAAACACAAGCTTCTCATTTAGCATTTAAAGCCCTTCACAATCTGCCTCTAGCCTATCTGTCAAGATTTACTGCATATTACTCCCTTTGGTGTGCAGTGTTCTAACTTAGCAGGCCTACTTGGTTTGTTTCTTTTTTTAAACTCAGCACTGCGTCTGAAATCTGCATGCCTTTGCACAGGCAACCCTTCATACCTGGAGCGCACTCCCTCATCTCTGTCCCTTAGAATCTAGAGCTTCATCAAGGCTTACTTCATACCTGCCCTCATCTCCTTAGTTCTTAACATTCTCTCCCTTCTCGTCATATGATCATGTATATCTATCTATCAAATATGTGTCTATATGTATATGTGTGTATATATGCATATATGTATACACATACATACATACATACATACATGTTTACATGTTGTATCCCCAGCAAAACACAAGGGACTATTTTCCATTTTGTTTTTGCATCCCCTGTCCCCAACATAGTTTCTTACACATAGTAAGTGGGTGATTATTAAGTACTTGCTGGTTTCAAATGAATTTAACTTGATCTACTCTCTTTTTTTTATTCCACATATACCTAATGGCTCTGTAGAAAACATTAGTTTCTGCATGAATCTATCCACGATCATTTAATTTCAATTCACCACCGTGCCAGGTGTTACAGATAGAAGGATATCTTCCAAATGAATGGAGGAAGGGAGATGGGGACTAACAAATACTTAAATATTTACAAAGAAAGAATGGGAAGTTCTATGGAAAGTGTACCAGAAATGTGAGGATGGAGAGATTGCTTTCAGCTTAGTGAAGGATGAGGAGAGTAAGAAAATACCAGAGAGTCATGAAAACAGTGGGCAAGTGAGTTGAGCCTTGAAAGGTGGGGAGAAGCAAGCATGCTTCTCACTAGCTGTATAATCGTATAAAGGACACTAGCTTATTTAGTATAAAGGACACTAGCTATGAAGCCAGGAGCTGGATTCAAATTCTAGCTCCATTATTTTCTACAAGTGTGAACCTGCTGAAGTCACGTCAGGTTGTCCATCTCTGAGCTGCAGTTCTTTCATTTTTAACTAGTGTAGAACTTCCCAGAGACTTTTGGAACACCCTGCATATAATGAAGGCAGGAATAGAGTACAGGGGGGTGGAGCACCAGGACCTTTCCTCTTTTACTTTTATTCTAAATCAAATGTGTCAAGTTGGAAGGATCTTATGCATTTCTAACCTTGCCAGAGGCTGTCTGACAAGGTTAGAAACAAAGAACTATGATTCAACTCCAAGGGTGAGTCTTTAGCTGGGTGTGGTGATTCATCATAGCCTCTGGCTAAGCCTAGAGATCCGCAGGCCTGCCCTCTTAAGGAAGAGGCTTTCTACTAACTGTACCCTAGAAGATCTGAGCTTAGGTGACAAGGAGGTAATCCTGAGGACTCCAGCCTGGCAACAGAGACAAGCTTTCCAAATGTGCGTCCCAAAGTGCAGCACCTAGCGGCAACCATGTACACAGTGAGCAACACTTAGCACTGACCACAGGACCAGTGAAATACTTTTTAACAGAGACTGCCAGTCCAGTAGAGATTACACATTATGTCTTCACTAGAAGACGTCAGAGGCCCTGCGAAGTCAGAGATATGTGTTGTTTCTACACACATGTGTACCAGTCAAATACATGTCCCATGTTTGTTTAGTTATGCTTATGTTCCTTAGATGTGCCTGCCCTTCACAACAATGATGAGAGTATTTGTGGATGAACGCATCATGATGGGAAATGTTCTAGTACCACTTTTCCAACTATGTTATTTTATTACATATTTTTGCTTTGAGCTGTTTCCACTTGCTAAGTGGTAAATTATATATATATAT